>NW_007258781.1:62879-67196 GCF_000164805.1 Carlito syrichta
AAAAAAAAAAAAAAAAAAAAAAAACTGGATAAATATTTGAAATAAACATTTTTTCTGATATAAGAAATAAACGTAAGAAATAAAAGAAAATATTTTCACTTTTGTTACATTAAATCTGCTGTTAAACTTATACACAATGGGATGCTACGCAGCCATAAAGAAGAACAAAATCACGAACTTCGCAGCAACCTGGATAGAATTAGAGTCTATAATACTGAGATCTTTCACAGAAACAAAGAACTGAGTATCACATGTTCTCACTCATAAGTGGAACTTGAACAACTATCGTAATACTATAAGAAAAGGATTGACAGTAGTGGAAAACTGTGGGGTTGTGTGGGGGGAAGGTGGGGAGATGGGATTGGCAGTAGTGGGAATCTGCCTGGAGAAGGGGGGCACACCTCATCAACAAGGGTACCTGCATAATCAACATTTGTATTCCTAACCCTGAATTGCACTGACATTTATAGCTTTGAAATATGTATAACACTATACATATGAGTTATGTTTTATACTATAATGTAGTCTCTTAAGTGCGCAATAGTATTATGTCTAAAAAATGTACATACCTTAATTAAAAAAGCCTAATTGCTGAAAAAAATGTTAACAATCGTCTGTACTCTCAGTGAATCATGATCTATTTGCTGATGGAGGGGTCTTCTCAATGTTGCTGACTGTTGACTGATCATGGTAGTGATTATTGAAAGGTGAAGTGCCTTTGGCAATTTCTTAAAATAAGAAAACAAGGAACATCAACTGACTCTTCTCTTTGTGAAAGATTTATATGTAGCATGTGATGTTGTTTAACAGCATTTCACCCATAGTAAAACTTCTTTTAAAATTGGAATTGATCCTCTGCAACCCAGTCACTGTTTTATTAAGTCTTTGTGATAATCTAAATTCCTCATTATCATTTTAATAGTGTATGTAGCATTTTCACCAAGAGTAGATTCTTTTTTATTTTATTTTAAAAATGTGGGGTACAATTCAGGTTTAAGTACATATGGGGTCCTTGTACAGGTAAAGTGGATATTCTTACTGATGTTATGTGACCTCCTCTCCCCTGTCAGTGTCCCACTACTACCAATCTCTTTGTCATAGTATTAGGATAATGGTGCGTACATGTAGTACTCAGATCTTTGTTTCTTTGATAAATCCCTGATATTAGACTCTAATTAGAGTCTAATGCCATCCAAATTGCTGTGAAGTTCATAATTTTATTTTTCCTTATGACTGCATAATATTTCATCGTGCAGACGTATCACATTTTCTTTATCCAGTCCAAGTTCAATGGGCAATATGGCTGGTTATATATTTTTGCTATTGTGAATAATGCTGCAATAAACATGTGTGTGCAGGTATCTTTTTTATAGAGTGATTTGAGCTCCTCTGGTTATATTCCCAAAAGGGGGACTGCTGGGTCACAGATCTTTTAGAAATTGCCACACTGCTTTCCACAGAGGTTGTATTAGCTTGCACTCCCACCAACAGTGTAGAAGTGCGCCCCTTTCCAAACATCCTCTCCATCATCTGTTGTTTTTTGAGTTACTGATAATGGTCATCCGGACTGGAGTTAGGTGGTACTTCAGTTTGGCTTTCATTTGCATTTATTGATGATTAGTGAGGCAGACCATTTTTTCATGTGTGTGTTGGCTGCTCATATGCCTTCTTCTGAGAAATGTATATTCATACCTTTTGCATATTTTTAATAGGGTTATTTTTTTTTTTTCCTTTTGGCACATTTGAGTTCCTTGTAGATCCTGGATGTTAGGCCATTGTCACATTTACAGATGGAAAATAACTCTCTTGATGGTTCCTTTTGCTTTGCAGAAGCTTTTCAGTTTGATGAGGTCCCACTCGTCTCTCTTATCTTTTATGGCATTTGCTTTTGAAGAGTTGAACAGGAATTAGTTACCTATTTCAATTTTCATAAGGGTGTTTCCTACATTTTCTTCTAGGATTCCTATATTTTGAGGTTTTACATTTAGGTCTTTGATCCATTCAGAGTTGATTTTTTTGTGTATGGTGATAGGTAGGGGTCCTGTTCAGTCTTCTGCATGTGGTCACCCAGTTTTCCCAGCCTCATTTACTGAATAGATAAATTCTCGTCTCCCCATTGGTTGTTGGTGGAAGATTTGTCAAAGATGAGTTGGTTGAGAATTTGAGGTTTTGCTTCCAGAGTCTCTATTCTCTTCCCTTGGTCTATATGCCTGTTCTTGTTCCAATATCAGGCTGTTTGAATTTTTGTAGCTTTATAGTAGAGGTTGAAGTCTGGGAGTATAATACCTCCCACTTTCTTTTTGTTAAGGATTGTTTTGACTATTCGTGAACTTTTATGTTTCCATATGAACTTCTGTATTATCATTTCCAGGTCTGAGAAGAATAATGCTGGTAATTCAATGCATATTGCATTGAATCTGTAGATTGCCTTTGGTAGGATGGACATCTTAACATTGTTAATTCTTTCAGTTCATGAGCATGAAATACTTTTCCTTTGTTTGTGTCTTCTTGGATTTCTTTGAGCAGTATTTTGTAGTTCATTGTAAAGGTCTTTCACTTATTTGGTTAGAAAGATGCCAAGGTTTTTCTTTTTTGGTGGTTATTATGAATGGGATTGTGTTTTTATTTGGGTTTCTGTCTATTTATTGTTGGTGTATAGGTATGTGACTGTCTTTTGTACATTTATTTCATACTCTAAGAATTTGCCAAAGTCCTTTATCAGTGCAATGAGGCTTTTGACAGATACTCTTGGGTTTTCTTTTTTTTTTTTTTTTTTGAGTTGGAGTCTCACTCTGTCTCCCAGACTGGAGTGCAGTGGCCGCTCCCGGCCACCGCAGCCTCAATCTGCTGGACTCCAGCGATCCTTCCGCCTCAGCCCTCCTAGTAGCCGGAATTACAGGCATGTGCTACCACACCTGGCTGATTTTTTTGATTTATTGTAGAGATGAGGTCTCGCTGCCCAGGTGGGTCTCAAACCCCCGGGCTCAGGCAATCCACTCACCTCAGCTTCCCAAAGGCGCAGGATTACAGGCTGAGCCACCAAGCCCGGCAATTCTTGGGTTTTCAAGACATAGGATCATGTAATCTGCAAAGAGGGTTTACTTAACTTCCTCCTTTCCTATTTGGATACCTTTGATTTCCTTCTTTTGTCTAATTTGTCTAGCTAGGACTTCTAACCCTACGTTGAACAGGAGGGGTGAGAGTGGGCAGCCTTGTCTTGTTCCAGTTTTCTGAGAAAATGCTTCCAATTTCTGTCTGTTTAGCAGTATGTTGGCTGTGAGTATCTCAGATGGCTCTCACTATTTTGAGGTATGTTCCATCTATGCCCAATGTTCAAGGGTTTTTGTCAAGAAAGGATGCTGGAATTCACTGAAAGCTTTTTCTGAGTCTAATCATATGGTTTTGTTTTTAATCTGTTTATGTATTTAATGATATTTATGGTCTTGCAAATGTTGAACCAGTCCTGCTTCCTGGGGATGAAGCCTACTTGGTCATGGTGGATGATTTTTGAGATATGTTGTTGGATCCGGTTTGCTAGAATCTTGTTGAGAATTTTTGCATCTATGTTCATCAAGGATATTGGGCTGTAGTTTTATTTCTTTGTTGGATCTTTAAGTAGTATGGGATCAATGTTATGATAGCTTCATAAAATGATTTGGGGAGAGTACTATCTTTCTGGATTGCCTAGTATACTTTCAGTAGGATTGGTATCAGCTTCTCCTTGAATGTTTTGTCAAATTACTCTGCAGAGCCATCTGGTTCAGGGCTTGTGTGTGTGTGTGTGTGTGTGTGTGTGTGTGTGTGTGTGTGTAGTTTTCTTATGATGAAGTCAATTTCCTGAGTAGTTATTGCCTATTTAGGGTCTCAACATCTTCTTGATTCAACCTTGGGTGGTTGTTTGATGTTAAAAATCTTAAATTTCATTTAGGTTTTTGAGTTTGTTCCCATATAAGTGTACATAGTAGTCTCAGATACTTTTTTTGTATTTCTTTGGGATCAGTTGTGACTAGATCCTTTACATTTTTGATTGTGTTTATTTGAACTTTTTCTCCCCTTTTCTTGGTCGATTTGGTGAGGGGTCCACCAATCTTTGTTATCCTTTCAAAAAACCAGCTTTTTGTCTCATTGATTTCTTTCTTTTTTTTAATACATATTTTTTATTTTAAAATTGTGGGGTACAGTTAAGGTTTAGGTATAGAAATATGCATTGTGCAGGTACCCTTGCTGATGAGGTGTGCCCCCCATCCCCAGACAGATGTTGACTACTGTTAATCCCACCTCCCTTTCCCTCCCTGCCCCCCCCATAGTTTCCTGCCA
>NW_007258781.1:67519-84275 GCF_000164805.1 Carlito syrichta
TATGTTTATCGCAGCATTGTTCACAATAGCAAGATCATGGAACCAACCATGCTGTCCTTCAAAAGAGGACTGGATCATTGATTTTTTCCTACGATATTTTCGTCTTCTATGTCCTGTATTTGGGCTTTTATTTTGGTGATTTGGATTTTTCTGCTGAAGTTAGGGTTTTGGTGGAACATAACATAAAACTGAGCCTTACTTTTTAATAATCCTTTTTGACAATATTTGTCATCTAATTGCTTTATTTTGACATTTAAAGTGATTACCGATATATTTGGATTAATATAGACCATTATTTAAATAATTGTTTTCTTTTTATTTTGAATCACAGTCTCACTCTGTTGTCCAAGCTGGAGTGCAATGGCGTGCTCATGGCCACCCCAGCATCGACCTGTTGGATTCAGGTGATCCTTCTGCCTCAGCTTTCAAAGTAGCTGGAACTACAGGCACGCACTACCATGACCAGCTAAATTTTGTGATATATTGTAGAGATGAGGTCTCACCCAATTGCCCGGGTTGGTCTTGAGCCCCTAGGTTCAGGAAATCCTATCGCCTTGGCCTCCCAAGTGCTGGGATTACAAACTTGAGCCACGGCGCCTGGTCTAAATTGTTTTCTATTGCCTTTGTTCTTACATTTCTTCTTTCTTCATCTTCCTTCTCAGATTTTAATTCAGCAGTTTACATGTTTCATGGTATCTTATTTTTAAACATTTAAATTATATTTTTTATAAAATAATTTCATTGTTGCCTCAGCATTTCTACTTAAAACCAACCTAAATCCACTGCTTCAGGTATATGGCAGGTACCTTATATTATTTAATGATTCTTTCATCTTTTCTGTCATTGCTATAATTCATTTCACTTTTCCAATAGTAACATCATCATTATTATTACTTTAAACAGCTAATTTTCACATCTATCAAGAATAATAAAATTAAAATTTAATTTTATCATTATTTATTTTCCAGTGGTCTTTCTTTACAGACATCAGGGTTTCTAAACTATATCATTTTCCTTCACTTTGAAAGTTTCTTGTCAGCATGTCCACTGATAATAAATCTCCCTAGTTTTTGTTATTCTAAGGAAAGACTTTATTTCACCATCACTTTTGAAGCATAATTTCACTTAATATATATTATATGTTGGTGGTTGTCTTTTTACAACCTTTTAAATATTTTATTTCATTCTATTCTTGTTTGCATGGTTTCTGACAAAAAGTGTGCTGTAACCTCTGTCCTTACTTTTTGATGTTTGTTTCCTAGGGATTGTCATAACAAGTTTCCACAAACTGAGTGATTTAACACAACATTTTTTTTTTTTCTTTCAGAGTTGTGGAGTCTAGAAGTATAAAATCAAGGCATTAGCAGGGGAGGTTTTTTCTTGAGACTCCAACATAGAAATTGTCCCATGCTTCTCTTCTAGTTGTTGATGGTTGCCGGAAATCTTAGAAATTCCTCAGCTTGTAAATACATTACGATCTCTACTTTCATCTTGACATAATCTGCTTTCTTTTTTGTGCCTATGTCCACATTTCCATCTTCTTATAAGGACAATAATCATTTGATTAGCTCTCATCTTAATCCATTGTGGCTTCATGCTAACTGGATTACATATGCAAAGATCCTATTTCCAAAGAAGGCTACATACATGGGTACCAGGAGTTAAGAATTGAATATACTTTTTGGAGGGACATATTTAACGTACAGCAATAAGTAATATTGTTTTGTTTGATTTTGGCTGTTTTAATAATTTGATATGACTAAGTATAGGGTCTTTCTTTTTAAATCCTGCTTGGTGCTCTCTGAACTTCTTAGATCAGTGGCTAAGAGTGTAGAATCTATTTTGGGAAGTTCTTGATCATTATTACTCCAAATATTTCTGCTTTGTTATTTCTTCTCCTGATATTCCAATCATGTTTATGTTACAGTCTTTACGTTTTCCCACCATTCTCGGATATTCTAGTCTTCTCTTACCCTTTTCTCACTTGAGTTTGGAAAGTTTTTGTTAGCCTAGTCCACTCTCATTCCCCCGAAATTTATTTAAAATACTATTTAAATATGTCTACTACATTATGATTCCAGTGACTTCTGCTCCAGGATAGTAGAGCCTCAGTTGTGACACTCTCAATTAACCTATGTCTCCAAATATTGTGGCAGTCAGTTTATTTTACATTCTTGTTTATCTGATAGTTTCCAGAAAAGTCATTGATCTTTAGTTTTTTGTTAAGTTTTTTTTTTCTTGTTCTAAAGATGAGAGCAATGACTTTCAAGTTCTTCAGATAGTGGAGCTGCAACTGGAAGTCACTGCTGCTGCTGTTGTTTATAAAACAACTTATTTCATTTCCTTTATTTGAGTACTTATTATTTTAACAAAATAATATTGTTATCCTCCTCTTAAAACAATTCAACAGCAGTGCAATCATCTATTTTATATATTTATTAATTATGTTTTTCCTCCTTTTGGTTTGTACCTTCTCAAATATATTTTAAGTTCTGAATATATTCATCAATTTACATCAAACTCTTCCAGTTTTTCTTTCTTTTTTTTGTCTTTTATTTTTTATTAATTATTTAACAAGTCAAGGTTATGTATACAAGCATTCATTATGCAGGTACCCTTGTTGATGAAGTGTGCCCCCTCCTGGCAGTTTCCCTAAACTGTCAATTCTCCCCCTTTTCTGGCAGTTTCTCACTACTGCCAATCCCTTTCTTATAGTATTATAATAATTGTTCGAGGTTCGCTTATGAGTGAGAACATATGGTACTCTGTTCTTGGTTTTTGTAATAGATAATTAAGTATGATAGACTCTAAATCTATCCAAGTTGTTGTGAAGTACATATGTTTATCCTTCTTTATGGCTGCATAATATTCCATTGTGTAGATATACCACAGTTGTTTGTTTTTTTTTTTTTTAATCCAGTCTAGCTTCAATGGGCAGCACTATTGGAAGCTTTGTCAAAGATGAGTTGGTTGAGAAATTGTGACTTTGCTTCTGGAATCTCTCCCCCATTCCATTGGTCCATATGCCTCTTTTCGTACTAATACCAGCAGCTATTGTAAATAGAGCTGCAACAAATATGTGTGTGCAGGTATCTTTTTGGTAGAATGATTTGAGTACCTCCAAGCATATTCACAACAGGGAGATTGCGGGTCATATGGAAGGTCAATTTCTAGTTCTTTCACAAATTTCCACACTGTTTTCCAAAGAGGTTGCACTAGTTTGCATTGCCACCAGCAGTGTAGAAACATTCCTTTTTCTCTGCATCCTCTCCAGCATCAGTTGTTGTTTTTTTTATTAATGATGGTAATTCTTACTGAGGTTAGGTGGTATCTCAGTGTGGTTCTAATTTGCATTGCTCTGATGATTAGTGAGACTGAGTACTTTTTCGCATGTCTGTTGGCCGCTCATATATCTTCTTTTGAGAAGTGTCTATTCATGTCTTTTGCCCATTTTTTAATGGGATTCTTTGTTCTTTTCCTTTTGGCATGTTTGAGTTCCTTGTGGATTCTAGATGTTAGGCCTTTGTCAGATACACAATTGGCAAATAGTTTTTCCCATTCTGTGGGCTGTCTCCCTGCTTTTGATGGTTTATTTTGCTTTGCAGAAGCTTGCCAGTATGATGAGGTCCCACTTGTCTATCTATCTCTTATGGAATGGGCACTTGGGGTTTTGATCAGAAATTGGTTGCCAGTTCCAATTTCCATAAGGATGTCTCCTGAATTTTCCTAAGATTCTTAAAGTTTGAGGTTTTACATTGAGGCCTTTGATCCATTTAGAGTTTATTTTTGTGTATGGTGATAGGTAGGGGTCCTGTTTCAATCTTTGCATGTGATCATCAAGTTTTCCAAGCATCATTTACTAAATAGGTTCTCCTCTCCCCAGTGGTTGTTGTTGGAAGCTTTGTCAAAGATGAACTGGTTGAGAAATTGTGACTTTGCTTTTGGAATCTCTCCCCCATTCCATTGTTATGATTGCCTCTTCTTGTACCAATACCAGGCTGTTTTGATTATTGCAGCCTTATTGTAAAGTTTGAAATCTGGAAGTGTGACATCTCCTGCTTTGTTTCTTTTCTTTTTCTAAGGTTTGTTTTGGCTATTCAGGGTCATTTATGTTTCCATAAGGATTTCTGTATTGCTATTTCAAGGTCTGAGAAGAATGATATTGGTAATTTAATGGGTATTGCGTTGAATCTGTAGATTGCCTTTGGTAGGATGGACATCTTAACAATGTTGATTCTTCCTATCCATGAACATGGAATATTTTCCCATTTGTTTGTGTCTTCTGGGATTTCTTTGAGTAATGTTTTGTAGTTCTCATTGTAAAGGTCTTTGACTTCTCTGGTTAGGAAGATGCCAAAGTGTTTCATTTTTTGGTGGCTATTGTGAATGCAATTGTGCTTTTTATTTGGTTGTCTGTCTGCATGTTGTTGATGTATAAGAATGCAACTGTCTTTTGCCCATTTATTTCATACCCTGAGACTTTGCCGAAGTCCTTTATCAGTGCAAGCAGTTGTTTGACAGATTCTCTTGGATTTTTGAGGTATAGGATCATAGTGTCCTCTTAACATCCTCTTTTCCTATGTGGATACCCCTAATTTTCTTCTCTTGTCTAATTGCTCTAGCTGGGACTTCCAACACAACGTTGAACAAGAGGGGTGAGAGTGGGCAGTCTTTTCTTGTTCTGGTTTTCAGGGAAAATGGTTTCAGTTTCTGTCTGTTTAGCAATATGCTAGCTGCAGATTTATCAAAGATGATGTTTACTATTTTGAGGTATGTTCCTTCTACACCTAGGTGTTTGAAGGTTTTTATCAAAAGGGATGCTGGATTTTATTAAAAGCTTTTTCTGCATCTAGTGATATAATTATGTGGTTCATGTTTTTACATCTGATATATTTAATTGTGTTTATGGTCTTGCAGATGTTGAATCAACCCTGCATCTTTGGGAAGAAGACTACTTGGTCATGGTGGATGATTTTTGAGATGTGTTGTTTGACCCTATTTACTAGAATCTTTTTGAGGATTTTTTCACCTATGTTTATAAGGCCTGTAGTTCTCTTTTTTTTTGTTAGATCTTTACCCAGTTTGGGTACTAGTGTGATGCTGGCTTCGTAAAATTAATTAGAGAGAATTCCATTTTTCTCAATTGCCTGGAATAATTTCAATAGAATGGGTATCAGCTCCTCCTCCTTTACATTTTTTAGAATTCTGCTGAAATCTATCCAGTCCAGGGCTTTTTTTTTGTGGGTAGTTTTCTTATGACAGAGTCAATTTTCTGGGTTGTTATAGGTGTATTTAGTGTCTCAATGTCTTCTTGATTCAATCTTGGCAAGTTGTGTGATATCAAAAAGTCCTGCATTTCATTTAGACTATCAAGTTTGTTTCCATACAGGTATGTATAGTAATCTCTGATGATCTTCTGTATTTCTTCAGGGTTAATTGTGATTCGATCTTTTGTATTTCTGATTTTGTTTATTTGGACTTTTGCTCTCTTTTTCTTGGTCATTCTGGCTAGTGGTTCATCATTCTTGTTAATTCTTTCAAATAACCGGCTTTTTGTTTTGTTGATGTTTTCTGTGATATTTATTTTTGTCTTCTATGTCCCATGTTTGGGCTCTTAATTTGGTGATCTGGATTCTTCTGCTAAAGTTAGGGTTTTGGTCATCTTGTCTTTCCAGGTCCCTTAGGTGATTTGTTAGGCTGTTAACTTGTGATCTTTCCTTTTTCTTAATGTGTGCTTGTAGAGATATAAATTCCTCTCTTAGAACTGATCTTATGGCATCCCAAAGGTTTTGGTAAGATATTTCTTCATTTTCATTTGTTTCCAGGAAACTTTTGATTTCTGTTCTGATTTTTTTGATGTTCACATCATGCTGTTTAGTGACCATGTCTTTGTGGACTTTGTGGAAATTTTGTTAATGTTGGTATTTGTTTTTATTCCACTGTGGTCTGAGAATATGCATGGCAATAATTCAACCATATGGTTTTTGTTTATGCTTGATTTATGGCTGAGGATATGATCGATCTTGGAGTATGTTCTATGTAGTGGTGAGTAACATGTATCTTCTGTGGTTGTTGGGTGAAATATCCTGTATGTGTCTATTAAGTCCATTTGGTCGAGTGTCAAGTTGAGATTCTGGACTTCCTTGTTGAATTTTTGCCTCAATGATCTATCTAGGGCTGTTAGTGGGGTATTTAAGTTCCTTGCTATAGTAGTGTTAGAGTCAATATCTTTTTTTATTTTATTTAGCAGTTGCTTTATAAATGCTGGTACTCCGGTGTTGGGTGCACATATATTTAGGATAGAAACTTTTGTCATTATGTAGTGTCCTTTTGTATCTTTTAAAATTTTGGATAACTTAAAGGTTGTTTTGTCTGATATTAAGATAAAAACTCCTGCCTTTCTTTGTGATTTATTTGCCTCAAAACCTGTTTTCCACCCTCTAACTTTGAATCTGTACATCCTTTAGATGAATTTCCTGAATGTAGCAAATAATTGGGCCTTGCTTTCTTATACAGTTTGCCATTCCATGTTTTTTCAGTGGTGCATTTAGTCCATTCACATTCAGGCTGATTATTGAGATGTGATCATTTATCCCTGTCATGAGATTCTTATAAAGTTTTTTCTTTGTTTGCTTGTTTTCTTTTAGTTTTGAGGTTGATATATGTGTGTGTTTTCAAGTTTGCTGTTGTGATATATTCTCTGTTGATTCTGTGCTCTGCTATTCTGTTGGAGAGTGTGATCATTCTTTTTTTTCTTTCTTTCTTTCTTTCTTCTGTGCTTCTACCTTTTTAAGCATCTCCTGTAGAGCTGGTCTGGAAGATGAAAAATCTTTTAGGGATTGGATGTCTGGGAAGGATTTTAATTCTCCATTGCTGATGAAGTTGAGCTTGGCTGGGTAGGAAATTCTTGGTTGGAATTGTTTATCTTTGAAAATGTTGAATATTGAACTTCAGTTCCTTTTTGCTTGTAGTTTTTCTTCCAATAAGCCTGCTACTATTCTGGTTGGTTTTCTCCTGTAGATAGTCTGACCTTTGTTTCTTGCTGCCTTTAGGAATTTTTCTGTTGTGCCTATTTCGTGTAGGTGAATTACTGTGTGTCTAGGGTTTGGTATTCTCATTTGATGTATTGTGGGATTTCTCCTATCTCTTGTGTTTGGTTGGTCACATCTCTAGTGAGATTGTTAAAGTTTTCTTGTCTAGCCTCCTGGAATCCTTGCTCAAAGTTGTTCTCAATTTCCCTTTCTTCTTCTGGGATACCAGTCAAGCATAGGTTTGACCTCTCGATATAATCACACATCTCTTATAGCCTCTGTTCTTTCTTTCTGAGTATCCTTTCTATGTTTTTTACAGATAGAGTTAATTCCATGTTCTGGTCTTCAAGCTCTGAGATTCTTTTTTCTGCTAGATTAATTCTGCTATCCATGCCTGCCATCTTATTATTTATTTTCTGGATGAAATTTTTATGGCCACAATCTCTGTTACAAGTTCTTTCAGTATTGCATCTTGATTTTCTTTATTCTCATGCACTCTTTCCATCCATTCCCTAGTCCCTGTTGTATTCTGGGGCCAGTTGTTGGTAATTTCCATTGTTGAGGTTCTGAAGTCTGATTTGTCAGGCATTTTCTCTTTGTTACACTTGAAATTACCTGTGGTCTTTCATTGGTTTCTCCTCATTTGTGACAAATCTCTTTCTATTCTCTATAGTTTCATTTTTCAGTGGTAGTGGGAGAGGTTTTCACTTCTGATGTTTGCTCAGCCCTCTATTCTTCCCTGATTCAGGCTCTGGATTTGTTCTATTGTGAAACAAGATTGTGGATGGGAAGCTTTGCTCTCTCTTGTAGGTTTGAGAGTCAAATAAGGTAGATGATGGGGAACTAGAATTCAGAAACTACTTGCAAATCACATTGTTCACTGACTGTGGCATGCATTCCTTGAGACCCACTTCCCATCACCACTCTATATGATGATGCAATGGGTACGTGTGTGAACCCTCTGAGTCCAAGATACAGTAACAGAAATGAGGAGAACAAAAAAATGGAATAAAACAAGATGGACAAAAATTAAAAAAAAAAAACAACTCACAGAACAATGAAAACAGAAACCAAAGCAAAAAACTATTGAACACACACACACACACACACACACACACACACACACACACACCCCACAGCACTGCCCTCTTCTGGCAGGTTCTGTAATTGCTCCTCTCATCTGCTTCCCTGTTACCTACTGTAGAGCTTCTGCCTCGTTCACTATCTCTCCAGTGTGCAGACCACAGAAGGAGGAGAGGCAGTGGGAGTGGCCAGGTACTTGTTGGAGGTACCCCAGCCAGGCCTATCTTGGAGTGGAGTCCTCCTGTTGTGACTGACATACAGGCTCTGCCAGGGTTCATCCCTCTCAGTCATGCCCTAGTTCTGTGGGTGTAACGTTCAAAAGATTGCTGGGGAAGAGATGGGTTGGATCAGCCTTGAACTCACCACTGATCACTTTGGAGGTCTTTCTTATCCTTTTCTGGTCACTCCATTTGTCATGCAACTATGGGGGTGAGGCACCTGAGACTCAGCACTTGTCCGGTCCCTCCAAAATTTGTGCTTTCAGGATATTCCCTCTGGGTCACAATCAATCCCTGAGTAGTCCATCCACTGGTAACAGAGATCAGGTCTGTTGCCCTGTGGTGAGCAAGTTGGAGTAAGGATGGTAGCAGGGAGCCTCTTTCATCTTCTGCAGGGGGGCTCTACCTCTGGGGTCCCTCCACAGTGCTTGCTGCCAGTGTCTGGCCAGGTACTGCAGTGGTGAGCAAGAGCTTGGAGCTGGCAGTCTCTCCTACTGCAGTGGTGAAGTACAGCCTGGAGATGGTAGTCTCTTCCTGCCAGATCTTCCCAAGAAGACTTTTGTCAGTTTAAAAAAGAAAATGGCACTCAGCTTCTATGACCTGAGAAGTGCTAGGAACCAAGCACAGCAGCTGCAACACCAGCTGCTTCAACAGGAGAGTCCTGGCCACTTGCTCACGAGCTCCTATTTATTCAATCTCTCTCAGCATCTTCTTCCCAGATTGGGTTTTGTTGATTAAAAAAACAAAGAAGAAGAAGAAAAGAAAAAAATGGTGCTTGACTTCTGCATTCCAGGAATCACTAGGGTCCAAGCTGAGCAGTTGTGGCACCAGCTGCTTCATCAGGAGAGACCTGAGACCTGGCTGCTTGTTCCCGAGCTCTCACTCAGTTAGCCACTTAACGCCCACTTACTCACAAACATATACACAAAATTCTCCATACACTCACTCACTCATTCACACTGGAAAGGCTCGGCTGCCATCTTCCTCTCTCCCTCCCAGTTTTTCAAGTTTGCAACTCAAAGTGAGCAATAGAAATTGGAAAGTATATTTGTTCTAGTCAGCTATGAATTTCCTGTTAAGGCAAAGGAAAGGTTTGTACATCCCAAACCAGCAACAAATCATATCCACATCATAAACACAAAATGCTGAAGCCAAATAATTTAAATTTGAAACAAGACAAGAATAATGTACTAGCATAATTACTAATCAATTTTTTAAGCTTCTAATACAATATGAAATAAAATAATTCATTGTTATATGTGATAATATAAATAACTTGCTACATTATTAAAATAAACTACTTATGTGTCTTAATATACATTATGGTCTTACAACTATATAATCCTAAAAAAAGTTAGGTAAAGTTAAGAAAATTAAACAGAAAAATTAATGTCAGGTGGAAATATGATAAATATTCAAGAATCAGAAACCAATAGTTATGTCTCTTTGTCTCTGTCTCCATCTGTACTGAAAATAGCCAGCTTATAATAAAAATTGAAGCCGGGCTTGGTGGCTCAGCCTGTAATCCCACGCCTTTGGGAGGCTGAGGGGAGTGGATTGCCTGAGCCCGCGAATTCGAGACCCGCCTGGGCAGCGAGACCTCATCTCTACAATAAATCAAAAAATCAGCCGGGCGTGGTAGCGCATGCCTGTAATTCCGGCTACTTGGAAGGCTGAGGCAGAAGGATCACGGAGCCCAGCAGGCGAGGCTGCGGTGGCTGGGAGCGGCCACTGCACTCCAGTCTGGGCGACTGAGTGAGACTCCAACTCAAAAATAAATAAATAAATAGAAAATAAAAATTGAAAAATTATTTTGTTTACTATGATAATAAAACCTCTGACTATTTAAGTATAAAATAAGCAAGAAGTATCCAAAAGGTCTAAGTGTTAAAATATGTACAACTTTATCCGAGAAAATAAGGACTTCAACAAATGTAGAAATAAAATGTATTCTTACATGGGAAGACTTGAAATCATCAAATATCATTAATATCTAAATTAATATATAAAATAATGCATTATCATTAAAATTAAAACTAGTGTATATATTTATCAATATAATGTTTTTTAAGAGTTATTTTTATTTTTTCCATTTTAAATATATTTATTTTATTTTTTTATTTTTTTGAGTTGTAGTCTCACTCTGTCACCCAGACTGGAGTGCAGTGGCCACTTCCAGCCACCGCAGCCTCGACCTGCTGGGCTTCAGCAATCCTTCCGCCTCAGCCTTCCAAGTAGCTGGAATTACAGGCATGCGCTACCATGCCCAGCTGATTTTTTTATTTATTGTAGAGATGAGGTCTCGCTGCCCAGGCAGGTCTCGAACCCACAGGCTCAGACAATCCATTCACCTCGGTCTCCCAAAGGTGCGGGATTACAGGTTGAGCCACGGAGCCTGGTTATATTTTTTATTTTAAAATTATGAGGTAAAGTTAAGTGTTAGTTTTACAAATATGCATCTTTCAGGAACCCTAGTTGATAAGGGGTGTCTCCCCATCCCCAGACAGATATTCACTACTGTTAGTCCCACCTCCCTTCCCCTCCCTACTCCCCCAGAGTTTCCCACCACTGTCAGTCCTTTTCTTATACTATTATGATAGATGTTCAAGGTCCACTATATGAGTGAGAACATGCGATACTCAGATCTTTGTTTCTGTGAGAGATCAAAAGTATTATAGACACTAGTTCCATCCAGGTTGCTGCAAAATTCATGATTTTGTTCTTTTTTATGGCTGCATAGTGCTCCATCATGTATATGTACCACATTTTGTTAATCCAGTCCACTCTTGATGGACAGCATGGTTGGTTCCAGGTCCTTGCTATTGTGAATAATGCTGCAATAAACATACGTGTGCAGGTATCTTTTTTATAGAGTGATTTGAGTTCTTCAGGGTATATTCCCAGTAGGGGGATTGCTGGGTCATATGGGAGGTCGATATTTAGAGCTTTTAGGAATCGCCATAGACGTTACACTAGTTTACACTCCCACCAAAAGTGTTCCCTTTTCACCACAGCCTCTCCAGCATCTGTTATTTTTTGAGTTATTGATAATTGTCATTCTGACTGGAGTTAGGTGGTATCTCAGTGTAGTTTTGATTTGCATCTCCTTGATTATTAGTGAGGTTGAACTTTTCTTCATGTGTCTGTTGGCCACTCGAATGTCTTCCTTTGAGAAGTGTCTGTTCATATCTTTGTAATGGGGTTGTTTGTTTTTTTCTTTTCAGCACATTTGAGTTTCTTGTAGATCCAAGATGTTAGGCTGGGAGTAGTGGCTCACACCTCTAAACTCAGAACTCTGAGAAGCCAAGGTGGGAGGATTCCTTGAGGTCAGGAGTTTGAGACTAATCTCAGCTACTTAATGAGACCCCATGTCTACAAAAAAATAAAATAATAATAAATAAATTGCATGTGTGAAAAGAATATAAATTTTTTAAATGATAAAAATTAAGAATAATAAAGAAGGACTGGGCATGAAAGATAATAAAGTTTAAAATGTGGCCAATATCATATAATCAGACACAGAAACTGACAAATGAACCAAATCTGTGTTTATTGTCAGGAGGAACAAAATAGACAATGCCTAATTGCTTTGTGGGAATTTAATACAGGCACATGTAACATTTAAAGTTGTAAAATTGTGTTTTATTCAATTAATGGTGTTGGTACAATTAGCTATACATTTGAAAAATAGGAATTTGAACTCCTAAAAATTTAGAATAAAGAAAACTAGAAGATAACTTCTTTAGTAAGTTAGAAAATGCAGAGACTATGAAGCAAATGATGAACATACTGTATTATCAAACCCCACCTAAAATGTGTATGACAGATGATACTGCAATAAATAAGTAGAAAACTGAGACTGATAAAAAATATTTACAGCATATATGAAACTTCACAAATTGATAAGACCTTGTCAATTTGTTAATAATTTGTCACAATGAAAAAGACAAATTATGTAAAATTACAGACAATATTCCAAAGAGGAAATATTCATATGAGAAATTGTTCAATTTCTCTAGTACAGAAATGCAAATTATATCAAAGATTATTTTTTAAAGCCACTAGATTTTCTACTGCATCAGTGCTTGGTGCTAGCAGGATATAAAAAATGTGTAATATTGATTTCTGTTAGCAAAAACTGTATTCTCTAGAAAATGAAGCTAAAAAGTACTTATATGATTTTTTTTTTTTTTTGAGTTGGAATCTCACTCTGTCACCCAGACTGGCGATCCCTCCACCTCACCCTTCCAAGTAGCTGGAACTACAGGTGCGCGCTACCATACCCAGCTAATTTTTTGATTTATTGAGGACTCACCAAGTTGCCCAGGCGGTTCTCGAACCCGCGGGCTCAGGCAATCCACTCACCTCAGCCTCCTAAGGCGCGGGATTACAGGCTGAGCCACGGAGCCCAGCTATGAATTTTTATGATGGCTCAATAAAAGACACTGCTAATTTCTAAATTAGTTTATACTGTCACCTATTTGATTTTATCAGCCTCAGTCAGAGCAGAACATCGTATTCTGTCATTTGTTTTGTTTTCTTGAACTTTATTGGAACAGGACATTCCTAATCTACACATTTTAGTGAGAAAGATGGCTAGCATAGGAGTCACCATTCAAAGAGGCTTAAATTAGAGCAAATAAGAGTAAAAACTTGATGAACAACTTCTGGAAAATATGATATACAGCGTAAATCTTGAAAGTTTGCAGCATTATAGACCGAAAATTTATTTTATAATACTCTATTGAAAACTGACAATATTGTTTAATCCTGAATTATATCTCAAAAAATTGTATACACTTATAATGGTATATATTTGAAAGGGTGATGGGTTTAGCTCTAGTTGTGATGGACATTCCATTTTTTCTAGTATAAACAATCAAGAAATAATAGCAAACACTACCATCTTTGCTGCTTATATACCTTGTGTTAAAGAAGGGAAGTGTGGAATATAAAAATATTTCAGAACTGATGCCAAATACATATTAGACAAAATGCTATTTCATGAAGTAAAATAAAAAAAGAAATTGTGAGCATCATAAAACAAGAAGAGTATCAAAACTTTTGAAAGTTCTGGTGTATTTTAAAGTTATTTAATTATTTATTGAAATAAATTTCTACTTTTGCTTTACACTTTCCTTGGAAAGGTGAATTTTCTTCAACGTATTTATGTGTTGGGGATCAAATTGAGCATAATGCAAATTTCACATTGTTTATTTATGATTTATTTGTTGAAAAAATCCTAGGTGAATGCAAAAAATTTCACTCAGTTAAATTAAGCTGTGTAGCAATATGCAGCACACATTCACATGCACACACTTTAAACATATACCAGCTTCCTCAGTTCATTGCATGCACTATTCTACAAAATAAGTTCTGTTATTGCTATCATTTATGAAGTTTTTTAGAATAAAAACAAAAGCTACACTTAAAGTGAACAAAAACTTTCATTCACTATCCAAAACATGTCCATGAGTCCTGGTTCAAAAACATCAAGAAGTTGATGCCTCTCCCCCAAAAAATGAAATAAATAAGGGTTGAGGTGAAGCTTAAAATAATAAAATATTTTGAACATATATCTCCACTGCAATGAGTATAAAGATATTCATATGATAGACTATGATAAACACAACAGTGAAAAGCAAATAAAAGTCTATGTCTCTAACAATATCATGATGTACAAAGTCAGAAAGATTGTTGATTATATGGATTGAAACCCAAACAACCAAAAAATCAGGAACAACCTCTGTCAAAATGAAAGGAAAAGCCCTACTTATATATGAAGACTTTAAGGAAAGCATCAAATTCTGCCAAACTGCCTTCATTTAGTGTAAGTAGAGTCTAAGTGTGACAGAATCAGACACCAGTTCAATTCCCAAACCCTTCAGCTATCAGGCAATGCTGTGAGTACAGATGAGAAACCTTCGAAACAATTACCAGTAGTGATGGATGCAGAAGTTAATTGCAGAAAAAGGCTATGCACTAGACTTTTCCCCTCATTTTTGATGGATAAGTGTCTATTGTAAACACATGTCTAAAAGAAATATATCTCAAAAACAGAAAAACATGCCCTAGGATTTAAGGCTATGAAAGATTGCTTAACTGTGATATTCAGCTGGAGAACCATGAGCCCATTCATCCATATCTGGTATTAAAACTTTCCATCATGTTTCAGATAATCCTTCTTCCACTGTCTCATGATAACTTATAAGCTGCAACTCTTCTGATGACTGCTTCTATGAGCAAACCAGGTTTTCTCGTGCCATATTTATTGAAGTATTTAGGTATTTCTTAAATATTTAGCAGTGCAAAACTATGTTACTGTTTTGAATTTGGTTCCTATCATTATTTTTAATATGTTAGTGACGGCACTTTTGAGTGCTTCTAACCTATTTTCTCCAAAAATTCCATGCTTTTTATTGCACAATTATATTTTACATATTGCAGTTATACTTGGGAACACATGTGCTATGTTGTAATTCAATAATGTGTACAAGTGAATTTTAGTTTACCTCTGAATATTAATTTGCTCCCTCTCATGTGCACACTTTGTATTTTCTTGTTCTTGCAATCAGAGATAAACTTCCAATTGTTGAAATTCTGAGACCCAAAGGATGCCATCGATTCATATCTTGAAGCTAACAAATAAATATAGTCACTCTGGCAAAATATATATGACTAAAACAGGCAATTTTTCATTTTTATGTATTTAAGAGTAACCACTTTAAGTGCCTAAATAAAACATTTTGTTCATTGCTTGTGACAATAATAAATTGAAGTTAATTTTTATTCTGAATCTTGTATTAAAGTGGAACATCAAAAGGCAAATATATTGAATTTGAATTGTGGTACATACCATCCCAAGACCAAAAAAGTTGGCTTGGTCTTCATATATTTCATATATTTAATACAATGGAATAGATATGAGAACTCTATTGAAAGGAACACATTTTAAACCTGATTTTAAAATTTCTATTGTAAAATACTCACCACAACTATGTGAATTTTAAGTGACATTTTTATGATGTATTGTTTTAAAGTGCTTCCTGACATTTTATTGAGGAGATTATATGCTGATTTTCACTTATTCTTATTTAAGGGGGACATCATTATGTTGTTTGCATAAAAAACAAAAAAAATACAAAAAAACCCTCCTAAGATTATTAAATAGCAATAATGTACATAGCATGAGTAAAAGTATTTGCTTGAAAACTAGAAACTTGTTCTATTTACATTGAGAAATTTTCCAAATTTGGTAGGAGGATTTTGATTCATGATAGACTAAAACTTTTTAAAAATTACTAATTCAAACGCGTTAATAATTATGTGTGTTTTTAAATATATAAGAAGGCATTCCATGAAACTTTTATACACATTTTCCAAAGATGATGGACAGAATAGTTTTGTGGTCTGTGGTACATGGCACAAAATGAATGTGCATTTCATTTTGTCTTAGTCTTAAAAAGTCTTATCTAAGTCCCCTCTCAGACTCAGAGAGAAAGAAAAGTATTAAATGACTTGAATAAAATAAAATATTGCATTTGCAATATATTATAAAGGAATAAATGAAGTAAGGAATGAAGAACTTGCCATCTGCTAGGAAAATGAGAATAAAAATAACAAAATTCAGAATGAGGGATATATAATGATATATACAGCCAGTCAATAAATCCCTAGGGTTGTCAGTGAATGGACACTGGATAAGTGCTAGTTTGTTTCAATTATCCCCATCTCCTGTTACTCAGACACTTGTGTAATTCCCTCCTTTTGAGTGTGAGATGAACACAGTAACTTGCTTAAAAGAAGAACATAGAAAAACTGATTTTTTAGGGGCGGGGGCAAGATGGCGACCTGGCAACCCGGTGTCTGAAGCCCTCTGCAAGGGAGATCTGCAGTGGGTCTCTGACTCTGGCCCCCGGGAGGCTGGGGACCCCAGCATCGCAGCCTACTCCTCAAACAGAGCTCGGCCATCGCTATCACTGGAACATCGCAAGGACTGGACATTTTTACTGCATCGTCCTCTCCCGCTGCTGCCGCAGCCCCTCCCCCCACCAGCGCTCCCGCCGCCACCGCCGTCGCCGCCGCCGCGCCCGCCGCGGCCTCTGGCACGGGTAGCTCATCACAACCCGGCCGGAGGAGATCCACATCAAACCGCTTCAGGGAAGATCTGCTGGGATCGCTGCCACCGCTCCTGCGACGGAGACTGTCCTGCCCACCCGGCGCGGGGCTCCTGTTGCCTGCTCGGAGGCAGGCAGCCATCTTGTTCCTGTCCGGCCCCACCCCCTCTGGGGCGAGCAGATGAGATAGCACCACCTGCTGGCGATTCAAGGTAACAACACCGAAACGGGAGAGACAGCTTCATAAAGACATAGACTAAACTTCTGACGAGGTTATTCTGAACTGTCCTTCACAGCAGATCAGGGA
>NW_007258781.1:84295-104312 GCF_000164805.1 Carlito syrichta
AAAAAAAAAAAAAAAAAAAAAAAAAAGAAAAACTGATTTTTTATGTTCTATAATTAAGTTATAATAAAACTGCAACTTTCATTTTGTTAGTACACTACATAGATGACTTTTTAAGTATTTTGTAGTTTACTCAGAAACCCAGGTTTTTGGGTTATTATAACTGGTGAGCAGTTTATTGAAAATGAAACATTGCATGGGCTATCTGAAGAGTGTGTTTGTGTGTGTTTCACATATGCTATAATGGCTATGAAAAACTTAAGAGATATTTTACATACTCCAGAAATCTTGAAAGCTTGAAGATAAACTTAGAAATAATTTTGAGTGGGCCTTTCACATTATTATATGTGAAAAATATGCACATAAAGTCATTCTGTGATAAGTATAAAATGCTATGCTCTTTTTTCAGATACTGAAAGTATGCTTCATGGCTATTGATTATGACTAGCAGAAGTAGAAAAAAGCAGAGAAGTCAGCATCCCATATACTTTCATGATGGGATACCAGAAAAAGATAAACTCTGGAAATATAAATTTAATAAATGACATTATAAAAAACTCCATTAACTGATTCATTTTCCTACCTGAAATTTTTGTGCTACTACATAGTGAACAAATTTTATTCTAATTAATTCATTATTTATTTTAGAAATGGGGTCTTGCTGTGCTGCCCAAACTGGTCTTGAACTCCTGGACTCAAGTGATCTTTCCAGCTCAGCCTGTCAAATAGCTGAGATAACAGGTATGGTCCACCACACCTGGTTTATTTCTAGTAAATCAACAATGTCTGATCTAAATAACTGTGCTGGAGAAATCTTTGGAGATATCTATAAAGCTTACATTACTAATCTACCTAATTTATTGTTTCAGTATATTCAATCTGTATTTCAAGATAAAATGACTTTTGCCAGGTTTAGGTCTACCTTCTGGTAGCAAGATAATAGTGTAGATTGGGACTGTCAATGGCAGTTAAAAGGCAAGAATCACTTGTAATATTTACTAACAAAGTAATTGTAAGGTTTCTCTTTTAGATATTCTGATTGTGAATATTGTCATAGGTACCTCAAATCTCTACACTAGATGATACTTAATATTAGAAATGTGTAAACATATAAAAATGAGCAGGAAGAAGAAAGAATAGCAAAAGATGCTGTCAGAAAAATACATACATCTTTTGGCTAAATACTAGAAATTTGGGATGTGAAATATGAATAAATAAAGGTTTAAAAAAAATATAAAATTTTATACTTCCTGAACTTTTAATTGAAAACAGAAGAACATTTTAAAAACAGATTATGCTGGGCTCGGTGGTTCAGCCTGTAATCCTGCCCGCGCCTTTGGGAGGCTGGAGTGAGTGGATTGCCTGAGTCCGCGGGTTCCAGACCTGCCTGGGCAACTTGGCGAGACCTCATCTCTACAATAAATCAAAAAGTGAGCTGGGCGTGGTAGCGCGTGCCTGTAGTTCCAGCTACTTGGGAGGCGGAAGGATGGCCGGAGCCCAGCAGGTCGAGGGTACGGTGGCCCGGAGTGGCCACTGCACTCCAGTCTGGGTGACAGAGTGAGACTCCAACACACACACAAAAGACAAAAAACAGATTATTCTTTTTATTGACTCTAAATAAAACTTTCTAATTGAAGGATTTTTCAAGGAGCAGGATAAGCAGAAATAAGCAAGTTAATAGAGCAAAAAGTAAGTCAGATTTAAGATCAAAATAGCACCTTTATTTTTGGTAGACACTGAGACAGAGCATGTTAACCAAATGGCCAGTTAATCTGGCACTAAATGTAGGCAGTCACACCATGGGAAGAGACATCCCTTCATGGATAGCTTGATTTCTGCTTTCTCCAGGAAGAATAAGGTGAGTTGGATATATTGCTCACAGTTGTTCTTCTGACGTTTAGCAAACAGGTCAGTCACTGTATGCCTCTAGAGAGAGAGTAAGAAAAAGGTCAGAAAAGCCTTGAATGAATGTACTTAGGAGCAATACTTCCTGGGAGAAAACAGGAATATGAAGGAAAAAGTCTCCTTAAAAGTTAATATACAGGATTATTCTTGGGAAGATGGCAGCAGAGCTAGTTGGACTAAGTGAGTCCCAGTGTGAGTGAAGGAGTGTATGGAAAATTTTGCTTACATTCAGTGAGTAATTGGGCATGTGAGTTGCTGACTGAGTAAGGACTCAGGAGCAAATGACCAGGGCTTTCCTGGTGAAGAGGCTGGCACTCCAGTCCCTAGTGCTTCTCAGGGTGCAGAAGCCAAGCTCATTTTTAAAAAATCAACAATGCCCTTCTCAGGAAGAACCTGCCGCGATATACTTCTGGCTCCAGGCTCTACCTCATCACTGCAGTGCCTGGCCAGACACTGGCAGCAAGGCTGCAGAAAGAGCACCACAAGGGAGCCAAGAGGCAAAGCTCCACTAGAGAAGACAAAAGAGGCACACTGCCACCATCTTGAAAGTTGGGCAGGAAAGTGCTTTGACTTGCTCACCACAGAACAGCAGACCCAGCCCAATCTCTGACCATGGGATTAACTACTCAGGGCTTGGTTGTAACCCAAAGGGAATATCCTAAAAGTATGAACTCCGAAGAGGACAGGATGAGTGCTGAGTCTCAGGCGCCCCACCCTCTACCCTGATTCAGCTGTGGGAAAAAGGGTTTGGCCAGAAAAGGATGAGGCAGGCCTCCAAAGAGATCAGTGGTGAGTCTATGGCTGACCCAACCCACTCCTCCCTGCAGTTCCCTGAATGTCAGACCCACACAGCTGGGGCATGACTGAGAGGGACAAACCCAGGCAAGGCTGGGCATCAGCTGCAATAGGAAGACTGCACTCCAGGATAAGCCTGACTGGGGCAACCCCACCAGTACCTGGGAAGAGACAATCTTTCACCGCCCCACCAGAGGGGATTCTCCTGACCATACTCCCACTAGAGTGGAGAGGAGGACTGAAACCCCATTCCCCCCACTGTCCCCTCCTCTTTCTCTGGGCCAGACACTGGGGAGATTGTGAATGAGGTCCCAGGTCTGCAGGAGACAGAAGGGGGACGCTGAGAGGAAAAATTACAGAACCTGCTGCAAGAGGACAGGTTTGTTTGTTTTTTAATTTTTTAATATTTTTCCTTTGTGTATGAATGTATATCTGAGGGTTCGATCTGCACCCCTATGCCTTTTTGTTTCATTCTTCTTGTTTTTCTTTCTTCTTTCATTTTTTGTTTTCTGTTTAAATGTGTACATGAAAGATTGAGTGTTCATTTTCAGTTTTTTTATTTTTGCTTTTTTCTTGTTCTCTTTCTTTAGTTTAATGTGAGAGTCAGTACATGTGTGAGGGTCAAATTTGAATTCTTTTTTTTTTCTTTCTCTTTTTCTTCTCCTTTCATTTTGGGTTGGATGTGTGTATATGTGTGTTTGGTTTTCTTGTTTTTTTTTTCCTTTGTTTTGACTGTTGTTAGTCAGGTTTGTTTTGGGGTGTGTGTGTGTGTGTGTGTGTGTGTGTGTCTGTGTGTATTCAATTGGTTTTTGCTTTGGTTTCTGCTCTTATTTTTCTGTTTTGTTTTTTGTTTTTAATTTTGTCCATCTCATTTTATTCTACTTTACTCTGTTTCCTTCACTGCTTTTACTGTATCTTGAACTCAGGAGGTACATACATGCACCAATTACATCATCATATGCATACAATGGTGGTGGGGAGTGGGTCTCAGGGAACCCATACCACAATCAGTGAACATTATGATTTCCAAGTAATTTCTGAATCCTAGATCCATATCCTCCACCTTATTTTATTCTCAAAACTACAAGCAACAGCAAAGTTTTGCACCCACTGCCCTGTTTCAAGGTAGAACAAATTCAGAGCCCTAATCATGGAAGAATAGAGGACTGAGCAACATCAGAAGTGAAAGCCCCTCTCACAGTTACTGAATAATGGAACTAAAGAGAAAAGATCTCTGTCACAAATGAGGAAAAATCAAAGGAAGAACACAGGTTATTCCAAGTATTACAAAGAGGAAACACCTGAAAAATCAGACCTGAGTCCAAACAATGGAAGCCACAAACAACTGGCCCCAGAATACAACAGGGATTAGGGAATGAGTGGAAAAAGTGAATAAGACTCAAGAAAGACAAGATACCACACTGAAAAAACTTGTAACAGAGATTTCAGCCATAAAAAATTTCATTCAGGAAATAAATAAAGAGATGACAAGCGATGGAAAGCAGAATTAATAAAGCAGAAGAAATAATCTCAGAACTTGAAGGTCAAAACATAGAATTAATCTGATCTGTGAAAAACACAGGAAAAAGAAAAACTCAGAAAGAGAACAAAGCCTCCCAGAAATGTGGGATTATATCAAGAGGCTGAACTTACACCTAATAAGAAATAAAAAGGAAAATGGAGAACATCTTGGAGCACGTATTCCAGGAAGTAATCCAAGAAAACTTTTCCCATCTCACCAGAGGTGTGACCAGTCAAACACAAGAGATACAGAGAACCCCTGCAAGACATCAAATGAGAAGACCAACCACTAGACACATAGTAATATACCTACACAAAGTAGGTACAAAAGAAAAAATCCTAAAGGCAGCAAGAGGCAAAGATCAGACTACTTACTGGGGAAAACCAATCAGAAGCAGCAGACCTATTGGCAGAAAAACTACAAGCTAGAAGGGAGTGGAATTCAATATTCAAAGTCCTCAAAGAAAAAACAATTTCAACCAAGAATTTCCTAACCAGCCATGCTCAGCTTTCAGCGATGGAGAATTAAAATCTTTCTCATATATCCAATCCCTAAGAGATTATGCAGCTTTCAGACCAGCTCTACAGGAGATACTTTAAAAGGTACTAAGAACAGAAGAAAGAAAAAAAAAGAATGACCCAAGAGAACAGCAGAATACAGAATCAATAGAGAATATATCACAACTGCAAACTTGAAAACCACACATACAGCAACCCAAAAGCTAAAAGAAAACAAAGAAAAAAATTCACAAGAACCTCATGACAGAGATAAACAATCACATTTCAGTAATAAACCTAAACATGAATGGACTAAAGTTACCAATGAAGAGACAAAGAATGGCAAACTGGATAAAAAAGCCATGACCCAATAATTTGCTGCATCCAGAAAACACATATCATCACAAGGAACACACACAGACTCAAAGTTAGAGGATGGAAATGAGTTTCCAGGTGAATGAATCACAAAAGAAGGCAGGAGTTGCAATTTTAATATCAGACAAAACAACCTTTATGCTATCAAAAATTTAAAAAGTCATGAAAGGTCTTTCACATCTCTGGTTAGGAAGATGCCAAGATATTTCATTTTTTTGTGGCTATTGTGAATGGGATTGTGTTTTTTATTTGGGTTTCTGTTTGTTTATTATTGGTGTAAAGAAATGCAATTGTCTTTTGCACATTTATTTTATACCCTGAGACTTTGCTCAAGTCCTTTATCAGTGCAAGGAGGTTTTTGACAGATCCTCTTGGGTTTTCAGGTACACAATCATGTCATCTGCAAAGAGAGATAACTTGATTTCCTCTTTTCCTATTTGGATACCCCTGATCACCTTCTCTTTTCTGATTTCTCTAGCCAGGACTTCCAGTAGAATATTACACAGCCATAAACAAGAACAAAATCATGAATTTTGCAGCAACCTGGATGGAATTAGAGTTTATAATAATGATCTCTCATAGAAATAAAGATCTGAGTATCACATGTTCTCACTCATAAGTGGACCTTGAACAATTATTGTAATATTATAAGAAAAGAATTGACAGTGGCAGGAAACTTTGGGAGGCAGGGAGGGGAGGTGGGATTAACAGTAATCAATATTTGTCTGGGGGTGGGAGGGGCACACCTCATCAACAAGGGTACCTGCACAATGCTTATTTGTATACCTAACCTTTAACTGTACCCCACAATTTTAAAATAAAAAAAGTATTAAAAAAAGGTATCCAAATTTACCTGTATGATGACCACTTATGTACCTAACCGTGAATTGTATTCTACCTCTTTAAAAAGAAAAAAGAAAATAAACAAAATAAATTTTTTAAAAAAACATGAAAGTATACTACATAATGATAAATGGTTCATTTTATCCACAAGGAATATCCATTGTAAACACATATGCACCCAATACAGGAGTACCAGCATTTATAAAGCAACTATTAAGAAAGCTTAAAAAAAAATGACTCTACACTATTATAGCTGGAGTCTTAAATACCCCATTATCAACCCTAGATAGGAGGCAAACAGTTAACAAAAAGATCTGTAACATCGACCTGACACTCAACCAAATGGACTTAATGGATACATACAGAATACTCCACCCAACTACCCAGAATATACATTCTACTCATAACCACATGGAAAGTACCACAAGATTGATCACATCCTCAGCCATAAATCAAGCCTAAACAAATTTCATTATATTGAAATCCTGCCATGCACCTTCTCAAACCACAGTGGAATAAAAATAAATATCAACACCAACAAAATTGCCCCAAACACACAAAGACATAGACATTAAACAGTATGATGCTGAATGACTACTGGGTCAACACAGAAATCAAAACAGAAATTAAAAGATTTCTAGAAACAAATGAAAAATAAGAAACATCCTATCAAAACCTCTGGGACGCCATGAAGTCAGTTCTAAGAAGGGAATTTATATCTCTACAAACACACATTAAGAAAATGGAAAGATCACAAGTTAACAGTCTAACAAATCTCCTAACAGTCTAACAAATCCTGGAAATACAGGATTACAAATGCCCTAACTTTAGCAAAAGAAACCAGATCACCAAATAAAAGCCCACATATGGACAAAGAAGCCAAAAATATCATAGAAAAAATCAATAAGACAAAAAGCTGGTTGTTGGAAAGAATTAAGAAGATTGATGGATCCTTAGACAGAATGAACAACAAGAGAGAAAAAATCCCCCCAAAACACAATCTAAATTGCAAAGATCAAATCATGAGTGACCCTGAAGAAACACAAAAGATTATCAGTGATTACTATGCACATCTGCATGAAAACAAGCTTGATAACCTAAATGAAATGGAGGACTTTCTGACATCACACAACCTTCCAAGGTTGAAAAAAGATGACATTCAGACAATAAATAAACAAATAACAACGCAGGAAATTGACTAAGTCATAAGAAAACTACTACAAATAAAAGCCCTGGACCTGACGACTTTCAGCAGAATTCTACAAAACATAAAAAGAGTAGATGATACCAATCCTACTGAAAATATCCCAGGCAATTGAAAAAAATGGAATTCTCCCCAATTCATTTTACAAATTTTACAAATTGGGTATCACACTGATACCCAAACTGAGTAAAGATCCAACAAAAAGAGAACTACAGGCCATCATCCCTAATGAACATAGTTGCAAAAATTCAATCCAAACTCAAAAATCATCTCTCAAGATGAAGTAAGCTTTTTCCCCAGGATGCAGGGCTGGTTCAACATTCACAAGACCATAAATGTAATGTTTTTTTTTTTGAGTTGGAGTTTCACTCCGTCACCCAGACTAGAGTGCAGTGGCCACTCCCGGCCACTGCAGCCTCAACCCACTGGGCTCTGGTGATCCTTCCACCTCAGCCTTCCGAGTAGCCAGAATTACAGGTGCACGCTACCATGCCCGGCTGATTTTTGATTTATTGTAGAGATGAAGTCTCGCTAAGTTGCCCAGACAGGTCTCAAACACACGGGTTCAGGCAATCCACTCACCTCAGCCTCCCAAAGGTGTGGGATTACATGCTGAGCCACTGAGCCTGGCTCATAAATGTAATTCAATACATCAATAGGTGTAAAAACAAAACCCACAGGATTATATCATTAGATGCAGAAAAAGCTTTTGATAAAACCCAGCATCTCTTCTTGATAAAATTCTGCAAATACATAGGCATAGGAGGAGCATGCATCAAAATAGTAAGTGCCATCTGTGATAAACCACAGTTAGTATATTGCTAAATGGACAGAAACTGGAAACATTTTCCCAGAAATCTGGAACAAGACAAGGCTTCCCACTCTCAGCCTTCTTGTTCAACATTGTGTTGGTAATCCTAGCCAGAGCAATTAGACAAAAGAAGGAAATCAGAGGTATCCAAATAGGAAAAGAGGAAGCTAAGTTAACCTCTTTTCTGTTGATATGATCCTATACCTCAAAAACCCAAAAGAATCTGTCAAAAACCTACTTTCACTGATAAAGGACTTTGGCAAAGTCTTGGGGTATGAAATAAATGTGCAAAAGACAGTTGTATACTTACTCACCAACAACAAACAGGCAGGGAACCAAATAAAAAGTACAATCTCACTCACAATAGCCAGAAAATAATGCAATACCTTGGCATCTTCCTAACCAGAGAAATGAGAGACCTTTACAATGAAAAGTACAAAACACTGCTCAAAGAAATCCAAGAAGACACAAACAAATGAAAAAAAATTGCATGCTCATAGATAGGAAGAATCAACATTATGAAGATGTCCATCCTTCCAAAGACAAACTACAGATTGAATACAATACACATTAAATTACCAATATCATTCTTCTCAGACCTGGAAATGACAATACAGAAATTCATATGGAAACATAAGTGACCACAAATAGACAAAACAATCCTCAGCAAAAGAAACAAGTTGGGAAGTATCACACTTCCAGACTTTAAACTTTACTATAAAGCTACAATAATCAAAACAGCCTGGTATTGGTACAAGATTAGGCATAAGGATCAATGGAACAGGATAGAGATTCTGGAAGCAAACCCTCAATTTCTCAACCAACTCATCTTTGACAAATTCTCCAACAACAACCACTGGAGAGAGAACCTAGTCAGTAAACAGTGCTGCAAAAGTTGGTTGACAACATGCAGACGATTGGAACAGGACCCCTACCTATCACCATACTCAAAAATCAACTCTAAATGGATCAAAGACCTAGACATAAAATCTCAAACTATAAGACCCTTATACAATGCAGGAGACACCCTTATGGAAATTGGAACTGACGACTAATTCCTGATCAAAAGTTCAAATGCCCATACCATGAGAAATAAGAAGGACAAGTGGGATCTCATCAAGCTGAAAACCTTCTGCAAAACAAAAGAAACCATCAAGAGAGCAGGAAGACAGTACACAGAATGGGAAAAAATATTTGCCAACTGTATATCTGACAAAGGCCTAACATCTAGGATCTACAAGGAACTCAAATGTGCTGAATGGAAAAAAACAAACAGCCTCATTCAAAGGTGGGCAAAAGACATGAATAGACACTTTTCAAAAGAAGATATATGGGCAACCAACAGACACATGAAAAAGTGCTCAGCCTCACTAATCATCAGAGGAATGTGGAACAAAACCACATTGAGATACAACCTAACACCAGTAAGAATACCCGTCATTAATAAAACAAACAACAGATGCTGATGAGGATGTGGATTAAAGGGAACACTTCTACACTGCTGATAAGAATGCAAACTAGTGAAACTTCTTTGGGAAACAGTGTGGCGATTTCTAAAAGAATCAGATATTGACCTTCCATAAAACCCAGCAATCCTCCTACTAGGAATATACCTGGATGAACTCAAATCATTTTACCAAAAAGATACATGCACTTGCTTGTTTATTGCTGAACTATTCACAATAGCAAAAGCATGGAACCAACCGTGCTGCCCATTGAAACTGGGTTGGATAAAAATATATACACAATGGAATATTTTGCAAACATAAAGAAGGACAAGCATATGAACTTTGAAGCAACATGGATGCATTTGGAGTCTACCATACTCAGTGATCTATTACAGAAATGAAGCACAGTGTACCACATGTTCTCACTCATAAGTGGATACTGAACATTTATTATAATACTATAATAAAGGGATTGACAGTAGTGGGATACTGCTGTGGTGGGTGGGGTGAGTACAACATCAATAAGGGTATCTAATCTCAAACCAGGCACAGTGGGAATCAAAGGGAGGCTCAAACTTTGCCTGTATAATGACCACTTGTATACCTAATCCTGAATTGTACACCACATCTTTAAAATAAAATGAAATATAATAAAATAAAAAGTAAATACATGGAAACTAGTCAACATCTTTGCTTGCTTATCATCAAATTATCTTTTTTAGGTGTCTTTTATCATGATTTATTCAGCTCCTACACTTCTCTAATTCTGAAACACTAATTCTGAAAATTCAACCAGCCATAACAACATAATTATATATACAAAGTGAGCATAACCTCTTCATTAAGGTCAAATTATGTGACTGGGCTAATATCCTATTATTATCTCAATTTCTAGTCTGAAACTGTCCATTATTGCATTTTACACTGTATTAATATGTATAGAAGACAGAAGATCAATAAATATTTAACAGATGAATCAGACTTGGCATCTCAAAGATATTAAGGGTGATTGAGAAATTAGAGAATCTACAGAACCATTGTGTAGACTTTGTAGATAAAGAAAAAGAAATTGTTTGCCTCATGTAACCATTTGGTGTATTCAGGGAATATCTAGTAGCTTTTTGATAAGGCATGGAGATGGAAAGTAAGGGTGATGGAGAGCAGTTTAAGGGAAGTCAGAGACACGTGTTAAGGACAGCTTGCAAGAGTATTTATCACACACTTCAGAAGGTTTTCTTTATTTTGTGGGTCATTAGTCTTCTAGGTCTTTTCATAGCTCTTATTTGTAATAGTTTAATAATTTAATCTCAAGTATTTATATTTATATCTATATGTTTACAGATATAGATAACAAGTTATATACAAATTTGTTTCATATGCATATGTAGTACTGTATATATAAAACTGTGGAATTGTCTAATTAATGTTACTAAAGTTTAATATATTTTCATTCTTAGATTAAATATTAATGTGAAAAGAGATTGTTGACTTAATATGCATACAGATGCTCCTTAACTTATTATGGGGTTACATCTCAATAAACCCATTGAAGTTTAGAAATATTGTAGATCAAAAATGTATTTAATATACCTAACCTATTATACATCATAGCTTAGCCTAACCTGCATTAAACATGCTCAGAACAGTTTAAGCAGCATGCAGTCGGGCAATATCATCCAACACAAAGCTTATTTTATAATATAGTATTGAATATCTCATGTTATTTATTAGATACTGTACCTACTGAATATGTATCACTTTTGTACCATCTTAAAGCACAAAAAAATCTTAGTGAAACCATTGTAAGTCATAGACCATCTGTATTTAGTTTATCTTCCATCAGAACATGTAAAATGACAGTAAAGGGGTTTTTGAAAAGACATTAATCTACAAGGACAAAGAGAATGGAAGAGGAATAAGCAACATTTCAGAAGGAGAGAACATGTGGAACTGTGGTAACTTACTCACTGAGCTCACAGAAGTTGAGTACTTAGCTGCAGTGGGAAAGCCAAGAAGTAGCTTGGGTTTTGCCTCAGTACTCCTAAATGGTTCATGAACTAATAATGCCTTTGACCTCATTAGCATACATAAAATGTGTATTTTATATACCATTATTAATTTTGAAAGACAATTATCTTTTTTTTACCAAAAAATCATATTTCCCACATCAGTTTTATTGCCATTATATGGAAAAATATACAAAACATATATATAATGTATATATACATCTTGTGACTTATTTCATAGAAATTTCTGCATTTACCAAATGTAACAATATTTTAAAACAAAAAAATCTTCAAAGCAGATAGTTTTTTTTTAAATTTGTTTGTTTTGAGAAGGTATTGTTTGTTTTGAGAAGGTATATTGTTTTATAACAACATACCTGTCAGGTTCTCATGGTTAGCCTAATCAGAGAATTAGAAGCTGCCCCCAACATAACTAGGAATGTAGGTAATGTGTCATGTAAGTCTACATGGCAGAAAGCTGAGAATCGCCTTCACATACCATAGACAGGTATTAAATGTTTTAAGTATTTAAAAAATTGTGACAGGTGGATGGCAAAATATCTTATCAAAGATTAATTATGCCTTTCAACATTGTTAGGTACTTGTTACACATCTAACATAGTTGTTATGTACTAAGGTTGTTAAATAATTTGTGAAATGTTCAAGACAATATTATATATAATAATGATACCTGTCAACATTCTTCTAGAATCTCACCATAACTGAAATGGTATTAATGCTTTTCCATATAATATTTAACATCAAATTTGGATTTTTAACATCTGCTTAGTATATAGAAAGTTGAAAAAGCAGCACATTCACTCTTAAAATAACAATAGCAAAAATGCTAGACAGCATACATATTCACAATTTTGTTGAACACTCCAGAGATGAGTTTATAAGTCCACCAAATAATCTAAACTTTAAAATAAAATAAAATTAAAAAACAGGTTCCTGCAGGAAAAATGGGGTTCAAGCACATGCTTACCCAGGGAAGATGTTATTGGATACTGGTAAGACATTTTGAAATATTTAATGAAATGCTAATAACTGGATTGGACTGTGGGATAGCTGAGAGAATGCAGATATCCTGGTAAGTGCATTCTGAGACAAGGATAATTTTCTCTCACAAAAACTTTTTCATAGAACTCAATGGGTCTCATCAAATTGTTGCGAGACCTGGAAAATCTCTCAGATAGTGCTATTCTGGGTTAAAGGAAACTTAGCAACCACAGTAAAGGCCCAAAATAAGCCTTGGAGTCCTTCTCCCATTTCTCTACTACTGGATATATATATATCACTCTGTCACTCAGGCTAGAGTGCAGCAGCACACTCAGTCACCACAGCCTCAACCTGCTGGGCTCAGGCGATCTTTCTGTCTCAGCCTTCCAAGAAGCTGGAACTATAGGCAGGCGTCATCACGCCTGGCTAATTTTTCTTAATTTATTGTAGAGATAAGGTCTCACCAGATTGCCCAGGCTGGTCTAGAGAGAGGAATTTTTAAAAATCACTTTAACCTATTGGAAGTGGCAAAAATGCACTGTGACCAGAGTCTCCTCCAGGTAAAGGAGGAACACAATCACTAGAAAACCCTAACACTGATACCCAGGACAAAGATACCTGGTGTCTGCCTAGGATGAAGGTTTAATCAGAACAATAGAGAATGCCTTTTCCTATCCCCAAATCACCAACAGGTTAGCAAGCAGCAAGTAACAAAAAACAGGAAAATACTGCTGGGGAAAAAGCAAAGCATGGAGAAAGACCTGATTTGAGACATCACATGGAGAGAAGACCTAGACATGAGGTGGGGGGGGTGGGGGAACCACATTTGAGGAATTTGAAAAGGTGGTGCACTAGAGGTTAACCACAGCAACCCCAAATCCCAAACCCAGCTCATTCCTAACTGGATTGCCTCAATGCTCTAAACTAAAGGCAAGGTAGAAGACATGTCATGTCCATTTAGAGTAAAAAAGCAAAACCAAACACCTATTTTCCTCAGAATCTATACAAAATGTCTGGTTTCCAAAACTAATTATGTGACATCTAAAAATACAATAAAAATCTTACTCTCAAGACAAACAACAACCAACAGAAACTGAGATCATTCATCAGAAAATATTGACTTAATATGGACACTCTAGGAACCTTTTCTTTAGATACTGCAAATTAGAAATAGGGAAGTTGACAGAGGCTAATAGGCTAATAGTAATGGCCGGTTTATAGGAAGTTAAAATATTTGATTGTCATAATCTAAATTCTGTGTTACAGGAACATTTAATTATAGACATTACTTTCCATTTAGAAGTATGAAATTCATTTCTGAGACATTTCATCATAAATGATTATATGCTAACTTAAGTACTTAAAGAAATAAGCTGCCTAAAAATATATAATTATAAGGATAGTTATCTTCCTCATTGATGATGGATAAGTGAATTATTTTTGTCACTTTAATTCTCTTATTAGATCTCATATGCAATAAATTCTAACAATTATTTGTAATTCCCATATTCTCACCTTTGCCCAGGCAGGCATAGTTCATTTAATTTACCTAGTTAATTATTTAAAATACCGTAAGAAGCACCTTCAGTTAAGCAACCAAAACTTAGTTCTTTTCTATGAAATTTGCCACTGATTAACTTAATACCAATCATCTAAATGGGTGGCTGATGAGGTTGCTGACTGCTACCAGCGTAAAGATCATGGTTTAGAAATTTTTTTTTCCAGACTGATAACATTTCTTCTTAACAATTGAATGCTTCTCAACTTAGTGACTATGTGCTTTATTTGCAATTATTTTAAAACTATTGCCGTCTTTTAAAGTAAATGGCAATATCATGATAATATCAGAAAATTTAATTTTATTGGCTGAGCACAGTGGCTCATGCCTATAATCCCAGCACTTTGGGAGTTCAAGATGGGAGTCTTGCTTAAATTCAAGAGTTCAATGCCAGCCTGGGCAACATTTCATATCTACAGAAATATTTTAAAATTGACCAGTTTTTGTTACAGTTCTCATAGAATATGCATTTTGAATCCAATTATAAAAATATATATATATATATCCAGGCATGGCATCATGCACCTGTAGTCCCAGCTACTTGAGAGGCTGAGGTGAAAGAATTACCTGAACCCAAGGGGTTGAGGCTGCAGTGAGTTGTGATCATGCCACTGCATGAGACAGAATGAGATCCCAACCCAATAATAATAATTTAGATACATAAGGATTTATAAGTAAACACACTGGTGACTGTCATCTAACATATTATTAATTTGTTGACTGGCATAAAGTCTTCAAATGCAGGAGAGGAAGAAAAATGATTAAATGAGATATTTTCCTAGTTAATTATTTGAAAAATATATTCTAAATTATTTCAATTTTTGTATTAATAAAATTGATGAGAGATGCTATATTTAGTTCTCATTTTATATTTTTGACCAAAATACCAAATACCCATATTTTCCTTTAAAATATAATAACAAAACTTTTCCTTAGGTCATCATTTCATCTTGTTAAAGAAGCTGGAAACTGACCCCAAAATAAAGCAATGAAAGCAAAATAGATGTCAAATGATATGATCTTTGAAACCTATTTTTATTTCTTCCATACTCCAGTTTTTGTCTTTACTTTTTAAAAAATTTGCTGCAGGCCTAGGAAAAGTTCAATTTCAGGATAAATTTTATAACATATTTTAATATAAACTCAGTTTTAGAAACCACTTGGTTTCAAAACAATCTAGAATATGCTAGGTGTATATTGCATGATACTTCTGGTTCATTTAACCCTTTCCTACCCTTCCAAGGTTGACTAAGTCTTTGTCAACCAGTTTTATACATAATGGACCTTGGTTCAATTGATTAGACAAGTTAGCCTCTAAAACAAGGAGTGGAGAATATAAATTGACTACTTATTTTTTGACATTCAAATATAACTATGTTTGCAATGTATAGCATTGAATATGCAGTGGGCAATATTTCAATGAGCATAAATAAATCTTTGAAAGTTTTCTAAGTGTGTATTTGGTGTGATTTGAGAATCACACTTCTTTCTCAGTCATGAAAGGAATCTTTCAGCCTTAACCAGTACATAATAAAGATATATTCTTACTATGCAAACAAACTTGGAGGAGAAACAAACTTAACCTTCATGAGGGAGAATCAGAAGAGATATCATAGAAGTGCAATCCTCAAATTGGTTAGAAAAGATGAGTATAAGGCAGTATTTTGAGATTAAAAAAAGAAATAAATGTGAAAGAGTCCCAGGAGAATAAAGGAATATAGTATATTTGGGAAACAAAGAGAACTTCAGTAAAGCTTTATAATATGCCCCTGCTAGACATGCTACATGACCACTTCAATGACACTTCTGCTCTAATAAAGTGTCCCTAAATTATCAGTGGAATTAGGTTGACAGCCACAGCAGGCATTAACTGTGATGCAAATATCTCCTAAAGGCATATATCATACAAACTGGAGTATCAACTGCATCTGATACCCTCACTAGGGATAATTTGAGTGACCCATAGGTGACACTAATAAGAGAAAGAACAGCATTATCCTTGTTGTAAATACAAAAATTATGGTTCACATACATGGTATTGTTAAATTAAACTGGCAACCTAACCTCCTGTTACATCTCAACTGTAAACTAAAAAAAAAAAAGAAAAAAATTGTCAGGCCTTGGGATTTTATTTCACCCTCCTTAGGAATAATTTAGCTGGTTGTTATTGCTTTATTGATACTTACTGAAGACATGAGACTCCTGGGTCAGAGTTTCCATTACTCACAGCAGCATGAGCACCATGTTTATATTAGTCTTCCTTGTTCTATTAGCCCAATGGGGCCAATATGCAGAAGGCTGATATGGATACTACATATCCAGTGAGTTGCAGTATAGAAGAATACTGAGCAGGAAGAATCTGACCATTTATATTAAGCAGTAAGTAAGCCTGCTCTTTGTTCTAAAGGGGGACATTATCTCATCCCTCAAGGTTGCTTACCGTAAACACAACTCAGAGAAATGGTCAAGGTAAAGAGCTGTTAGGGCCTTAAATGTTTGGTACACCCACTAAGACTTATAGGAGTATGGCAGACACAGGAGGACTGTCACTCAACAAAAACATAGCTGAGATTGTTGAACTAAGTTCACATTTGAAAAGTCTCTTCATATAAAACATCCTAGTTTCATCCATTCAATCAGTTTTGGGGAAATACCTTTTTCTATTTTTCTCAGTTTTTCTGTAAACACTTTAGCCACCTGAGAAATAGAAACATTTTATTCTTCACACACACGAGACGTAGATATGTAGCTATTTGTCTAATAATGTTTCTGATCTGAAAGGATAATAAAACTTGTATTTTTTCAAGTGGACCAAAGATTATAGTCTGGAATATTTCCACAGATTAAGCTTCAGGGCTCCAAGGGGACGACTGGAGCATTAGCTCCTCGCTATTGATATGGCAGAAGAAATAAAGCACACAGGAGCTATCTTCCTCCTAGAGATACTTTATAGACATACCAAAGGACTGGAGGTGGGATTCAGGCTCATTAGGAGTCAGGGTCTCTAAAGAGATCCTTTTAGGAAGAGAGGGGAGACAGCTTCCTCTTTTCCCTTTATTAGCAGAAAACAAAACAAAACAAAACAAAAACTTATGTTAGCTCTCTCCAGTGGAGTATCTGGCTACTCAAATAGAAAAAAAACAAATGCCATTAGCTTTCATCAAGTCACCCCAAGGATGGAAGAAGGGGAGTCAATGCAGTCGTTTTTTTACCTAGAAGATAATAAGAAATCTATCTCTGACCCAGAACATCTGGGAGAATTCAGGATAAATTAATAGAGAGGAATATTAAAAATCAACTTTAAGTAGTTGTTTTACAAATATCTATTGAACATCAGTGAATACCAGATTCAGTTTTAATGTCAAAGATAGAATAGTGCTAAAAGAAGCATGGTCCTTAATACATGGAGTTTACAGTCTAGTAAAAAAGGCATCTCCTGAGCAAAAATTACACTAATACATTTACTATTATAAATCATTAGAAATGCTATTAAATAGAAATCAGCCATGTTATGAAGGAAGGACAAGGACAATCCAATTTAGATTGGTATTAGATAAGACTTCTCCTAGAAATTACTTCACAGTACTTAACACATATTGATAAAGGTAAAGATAGAGATTATATCTATTTATCTGCCTATCTTTTCATCCAGGCTCATTATCTTTTTCTCCTTCCTCTTCTAACTTGGTTGCTAATTTATCCCAGTACCTAGAATAAAGTCTCATAAATAATAGAACATTAAAAATATTTGTTGAATAAATGAATAAGTGAAAATAAAATTTAATTATTTAACTTTAGTCCTGAAGTCTAACAGTAAATCAGGCCACGACTGCAGGAAAAAAACATTCCAGATATAGGAGAAAAAGCATGTTGAAAAATCTCATAGTAGAGGTAAACACAAATTTGTTAAGTTAATTTATAAGTAAACATGAACTTATTGTTAAAGATTTTTATATTTTTCTCAATAGTGATGATAGTAATATTCAATTTTTAATAAAGGAATGACAGTATTCCAATTTATACGTATATTTTAAAGTCACTCAGGTTGTTGAGTGAACAATGGGGTTTTCTGAGGGTAAGAGAAAGTAGAAAACCCCCCTGAGAAGAACTTCAGTAGACTATGGTGGACAGGTAAGGAAGGCAACAGTGGACATAGAAATAAGTGAGCAGATTTAAGGTAGGACTTGTACTTATAATCATTGGGGTGTGCAGGTGAGGATGGAAAGAGAGACTGGTTTCATTGTTGATTGCTAGGTCACAGCTTGAGGTAAAGAGCACATGTTGGTTCCATGTGGAGAGATGGGGTAATTTGGAGGAGACATATATTTGGAAGATCCAAAAAGCAGTTCAATTTAGAACAAGCTAAATTTTACATAAACAGGAGATACCAGATGGAGAGATCAAGATATACAGTTTTGAAAAATCAGCACTATATATAACTGTCTTCATTATCAGTATGTATACCTGTGTGACATTTAAAGAAAAGGGAGTTAATGAAATGATCTAGGAAATGTTTAAATGAAAAGGGCAAGAGGAAGGCAAATAGAGATTAGAAAAAGAGTTTAAAAGGAAATAGAGATATGTCCTAAGTGGGGGAAAAAAAGGCAAGCATAATGAGTAGGTAGTGACTCTAAAGCAGAAAAGTCCTCACAAAGGAAGGAACAGAAATGGGGTGAATATTTCTGAATATCTCTTGTAAGACGAGTAATAAAAACATTCATTGGATTTAGTGATGTTGAGTTTATTGATGACACTAGCAGCCGCAATTTCTGTAGAACTTAGATATGGAAGTTATATAGGAATCAACTAAAATTTGAGTGTGTGGTATTGTTCTGTGAGCTCTGAAAACACTACTCAAGGATACATGAAACATGAAAATTAAATCTGTAGGAAAGGTGTGAAATGTAAGGAACAGTAAATTAATCAGTAAACATTTGGGAATGATAATACTGACTGTAATAAGTGACTCATTTTGTAGACATCTTTAAAAATACTGGAACTAGCTGGGCTCAGTGGCTCAGCCTGTAATCCCGCGCTTTTGGGAGGCTGAGGTCAGTGGATTGCCTGAGACCGCGGGTTCGAGACCCGCCTGGGCAGCGAGACCTCATCTCCACAATAAATCAAAAAATCAGCTGGGCATGGTAGCGCATGCCTGTAATTCCAGCTCCTTGGAAGGCTGAGGCGGAAGGATCGCCGGAGCCCAGCAGGTCAAGGCTGTGGTGGCCGGGAGCGGCCACTGCACTCCAGTCTGGGCAACAGAGTGAGACTCCAACTCAAAAAATAAATAAATAAATAAAAATACTGGAACTAAGTATCCAGACAATAATGATTTGTAAGGTGACAGTAGAAGTATTTAAAAGATAGTTAAGTATAAGATGATTCATGAAAAAAGTTGGATCATGCTAGAAATATATACAGTTACATATGTATGTTGAAATTTTAATTACTAAAAACAAAATCTATAGAATCCAAATCAGCAGATGAAGTTAGAAATAGGAGAGTGAGAAAAACAAAAAGAGACTGCTAGAATTCAAATGACTCAGAGGTTTCCAAGGGTAAATGATTAGAAGAATAATATTTACATAAACAGGAAAGGATATATAAGAAGATGAGATATGGGGAAAAGATTCAAAGGCATAATTTACTACCTTGTGAAGGGCAATAAACACCAATTTGAATTAACAGCACTTTAAAAAGTGCAATCAGTTATTTGAATAAATATATTAAGAATTTATGTTTTCCAACTGACCTCCCTTATGACTCAGCAGTCACCCTTCCGGAAATTTATCCAGAGGAACTCGAATCTTTCTACAAAAAAGATACCTGTGTATGCATGTTTATTGCAGCACTATTCACAATAGCAAAAACATGGAACCAACCATACTGCCTATTGAAAATAGACTGGGTGTTAAAAATGTGGTACAAGCCGGGCTCGGTGACTCAGCCTGTAATCCCGCGCCTTTGGGAGGCTGAGGTGAATGAATTGCCTGAGCCCGCGGGTTCGAGACCCGCCTGGACAGGCGAGACCTCATCTCTACAATAAATCAAAAAAAT
>NW_007258781.1:104332-134044 GCF_000164805.1 Carlito syrichta
GTGGCTGGGAGCGGCCACAGCACTCCAGTCTGGGCAACAGAGTGAGACTTCAAAACAAAAAAAAAATAAAAAAAAAAATAAATAAATAAATCAAATAAAAATGTGGTACATATAGATGATGGAATATTACACAGCCATAAAGAAGGACAAAATTATGAACCTTGTGGCAACTTGGATGGATTTAGCGTCTATAGTACTCCTTGATTTATCACAGAAACAAAGAACTGAGTACCACATGTTCTCACTCGTAAGCAGACCCTGAACAATTGTCATAATACTGTAAGAAAGGGATTGGCAATAGTAGAAAACTGCCAAAGGAGAGAGCTGGGGCATGGGGGGGTACACTTTATCAAAATGATGATCTCAAACCATGTGACATGAGGACCAAAGTGAGGCCCAAACTTTACCTGTACAATGATCATTTATATCCCTAACCCTGAATTTTACTCCAGATCCTTAAAATAAAAATAAAAAAATATTATGTTTTCACATGTGCAAGATTTACTAATTTCTTACCACTGGAATGGAATTTGACTAAAAAACTTGTGTACTGACTGAAATTTTTGTCTTAGGAATGCATTCTCATCACAAGTTAAAGGAGAACCTGTAGGATGAGCAAGGAGAGATGATGTTTGTTTCAAAAGTGAGGCCAAGGAATTTAAACAAACAACAAAAAAAAAAAAAGAGAGAGAGAGAGAAAGACTTCATAACATCTGATAACATCTGAGAAAGAAAAATTGTTCCAACCCTCAACTCCAGTCATAATAGAGCATATTATAACCTTAGCACATTTGCTCTTATTGAAAGACACTATGCAGGTACAAGAGGAACATAAAGAACACACATGTCAGCGAAGATAATTTTGTCAATAACTCCATTACATTTGATAGAATGTAAAAGGAGAAAAGTCCTCAATATCATCATTATGATATTATACATTCCTTTACCAAGTCCTAAACTGGTTTCAACTTCATCTTACATTCAAGCTTAGTCATTTAAGAAATAATAACCAACTCTCTTAAAATTGCATTGGCTTTTATATAACTTTATTTTGAATAATATAAACATTAAATAATATTTAGATTGTATATTTTTGCATAATTCTAAGAGACAAGTTTGTGTGTTTACAATTTCAGTTTTACACATCAGAAAATTAAGACTTGTTGAAGTGAAATGGCTCCCCTAGGTTTATAGGTTCTAGGAGGGAAAACAAATAATACAGGTCTCAGATTCTGTAACTTCAAATATAGTTTTCTTTTTTTTTTTTTGAGTTGGAGTCTCACTCTGTCGCCCAGACTGGAGTGCAGTGGCGCTCCCAGCCACCGCAGCCTCGACCTGCTGGGCTCCGGCGATCCTTCTGCCTCAGCCTTCCAAGTAGCCGGAATCACAGGCATGCGCTACCACACCCGGCTGATTTTTTTATTTATTGTAGAGATGAGGTCTTGCTGCCCAGGTGAGTCTTGAATCTGCGGGCTCAGGCAATCCACTCACCTCAGGCTCCCAAAGGCGCGGGATTACAGACTGAGCCACCGAGCTCGGCTAGTTTTCTTTATATTAAAGCAAAATATATTTTTAGGCAATATCATATAATAAATGATAGTTTTAAAGTTGATTTGGTTAAACTGACTTATAAAATAAAGAATTTAGAGCATAATTACATTAGAATAGTTTTAAGTTAATTTAATTTAAAGGAGACTTGAATTAATTAATATTTTGAAGACTTAACAATAGACAATAAACAAGTGCTGAGGGAGTTAATTCAGTCTATGGAGACAATTATATGGAGCAAGAATCCTTGCTGCACTAAGATATAAAATATTATAATTGAGCAGAATTTTGCTGGTAAAAAACTAAAGATGTATTTTCTAGTATCCCTGCTTTGTGTAGTTTGGTTTTTAATGCCCTGAAAATGTGAATCAGTGTGTAAATAAGGGAGGAGTAGAATCAGCAACTGCTGACATAAGACTTGGACAAAAAAGCCTGCTAAAGCCTTAGGAATCTACTGACAAGCCACTCCTCTGCTTGGGCTACAAGGGTTTACAGGAAGGAGTGTGGCCTGGCTCAATTTTCATTTTACATTCATTCATGTGAGATTTAAAAGGACTTCTTTATGGCTGTGCAATATTCCATAGTATACATGTACCATATTTTCTACATTAACGCAAGGATGGGATTGGCAGTTGCTGGGTCCTGCTACAGAAGGCAGGGAGAAAGGGAGGAAGGAGAATGAGTGGCATGTGACAACACTAAGGGTACCTAGTCCACTGCCAGTGCAGTGGGGGCCACTTAAAAGGCTAAATTTCACCTACATGCAGCCTACTTATGTAGTAAATCCTCACATGTACCCCACATCTCTATAAAAAAATCAACAATAAATAATAAAAGGACTAATTTTTCACAAACTCATTAGAATACTGATTTACAAACTTTATTGTGGAATCATAATTGCCACATGAACTATTTGAAAATACATATGTGTGATCCTTACCCCTTGAGATTTTGGTTCTCTGGCGATAGGGTATGCTTAATATCGGTAATTGTATAAAAACCCTCCAGATGATTTGGCTGTCAAGATGGAAACAACTACTGCACTAATCAAATATCAGCTTATAAGACTGTAGGCTCTCTTGCCCCTTCTTCTACCATTTGAATTATCAGCCAACTACTTTAGATACATTTCAATCTAAAATAATCATCATCATCATAAAACAGAGAGAGAGAGAGAGAGAGAGAGAGAGAGAGAGAGAGAGAGAGAGAGAGAGAGAGAAAGAGAGGTTGTTTTTATTGAACAAAGCTCAGGATATGCATTGGATCATATTTTTATATTGAAGGAGGACACTGTTCTTTATAAGGTACACCTCATGGTGGCATTGTCTATTTGCTGCCTAGTCTGGACCAGAGCCATCCAGGTCTTGGATTTTTCTATTTCTTTTGAGCATAATTAAGTGACTAAATTGGATGAAGTCTTCTTTCTTTCTAATTTCTGTCCTTATCTTCCACAGTTCATTCTGTCCAACAGAAAAAAAAAAAAAGGAAGTCAATGTTAAATATGCTGATGGTCCTGAAATTTTTATGTCTAACTTCTTTTTTTAATTTTTTTACTTAATTTTATCTTTTAAAATTGACATACAATAATTGTACAGATTTATGAGGTACATAGTGATACCTCGATACATGCAACATACAGTGGGTGATCAGAGCAGGGTAACCAGCATATCCATTATCTCAAACATTTATTGTTTCTTTGTGTTAGGAAAAGTCAGTGTTCTGCTTTTAGCTATTTGAAACTATAATATTTTATTTTTAACTATAGTCATCCTATAGTTGTTCTATAAGTGGTATAGAACACTAGAAATTATTTCTCCTATATACTTTCAGTTTTGTGCCTGTGGATAGGAATCTCATTATCTAGACCTGAGTCAGAAGAGATAGTTGTCTGCCTATGCCTAAAGCCTAAACCATGTATCAGATTTTAAAAGATATCCCTGAATTAGGAGTTGTGTGTTCATAAACCACCTAAAATGACGATAATTCAGATGCTCTCTTTTCAAGTTTCTTCCACCCAATATTCCTGGGAGTATATTCAGCTTCTTCAATTTGCCTTCGGGATTTTGTCTGGCCTTATTGCATATGTCATGCCGCACCTTCTGTGTTAAAAACGCTTTCTAGTTCTTTCAGAAATCGCCACACTATCTTCCAAAGAGGTTGCACTAGTTTGCATTCCCACCAGCAGTGCAGAAGAGTTCCTTTTTCTCCACACCCTCGCCAGCATTTGTTGTTGTTTGTTTTTCTATTGATGGCCATTTTTACTGGGGTTAGGTGGTATCTCAATGTGGTTTTGATTTGCATTTCTCTGATGATTAGTGAGGCTGAGCACATATTCATGTGTCTGTTGACTGCCTATATATCTTCTTTTGAAAAGTGTCTATTCATGTCTTTTGCCCACTTTTGAATAGGGCATTTGCTTTTTTCCTTTCAGTACATTTGAGTTTCTTGTGGGTCCTGGATGTTAGACCTTTGTCAGATATATGGTTGTCAAATATATTTTCCCATTCTGTGGACTGTCTCCCTACACTCTTGATGGTTTATTTTGCTTTGCAAAAGTTCATTAGTTTGGTGAGGTCCCACTTGTGTATCTTATTTCTTAACGTATGGGCATTTAGGAGTTGGTTGCCATAAGGTAGCTCAACAGGAGTTGGTTGCCGTAAGGGTGTCTCCTGCATTTTCTAAGACCCCACATCTTTATAATTAAAAAAAAAAAACAACAACAACAATAACAAATGCTTTCACCATTCCAAGGCACTGACAATCATGTATCCACTCCTATCTCTAATTTGTTTTCATAGTTTTTCCATCTTTCTCAGGCCACAGTCCTGGTGCTCCTCACTCTTTGGGACAACTGAGTAGAGAAACAGTTCACACTTCTCTGAATTATGTTTTTTTGGGCCCATAATCTGTGTTTAACTCCCATTTACAAACTTCTTTAAGTTGACTATAGCTCATTCACTAGCAAGGCATATGTTTACCAACAGGATGCCAAGGTTGGAACATGTCAATACAGAATCACCACTAAACATGCTGTCAACTTTGCACTTTATTGCAGTTTTCTTGTAACTTTGGGACAAATTCACTCCAAAGAAATTCCTTCTGTCATCAAAATAAATGCTCTGAGTAGGGCACAGTGACTCATGCCTGAAATCCCAGCAATATGGGAGGCAGAGGCAAGAGGATTGCCTGAACTCAGGGGTTCAAGACCAGCCTGGGCAACTTGGCAAGACCTAGTCTCTGCAATAAATCAAAAAAAGTAGCCGGGCATGGTGTCGCATGCCTGTAGTTCTAGCTATTTGGAAGGCTGAGGCGGAGGAATCATCTGAGCCCAGTAGGTCAAGGCTGTGGTGGCTGTGAGCATGCCACTGCACTTCAGCCTGGGTGACAGAGTGAAACGCCAACTCTAAATAAATAAATAAATAGACAAATAAATGTTCTGTTCTAAACTTTTATATCTTCAGACATGACTGAAAGTCTTATCATGGGAGTCTTCATAATCCCTCTGGGTAAAAAATGAGTGAGAATGGATTTGTTAGAATGTCACATTATGAAATAAAAATCTCAGTCTGATTTACATGTTCTTCCTACCATCCTTAGTACTGTATAATTCATGTATTAACATTTACATACATACCTATCTCTATGTATTCATTTATAGATCTATGACTTTGTATATCTATCAATCTACATCTATCTGTATTTAACATCACCTTTTTAAACTGAACTTTCCCAAATACTCCAACACCGAGAAAAAAAAAACATATTTAACCCATTTAAAGTCTAACATACATTTTCTTAATTTAATGCATTTGTATGTAGCTTGAGATTTCTTATTTGATTTTTAATCTTTGTGCTAGAAGATATTTTCACTGAAAGATTATTAATGTAAAATAAGTCATAACAATGATAATATAAAGATTCATGTTATATATTCACATTCCTTAGTAAAAGGTAATAAGTTTAAATTTCCATAGTGTTGATTTTTTCAACTTTATTCTCAAATGTCACCCAATACATCTGATTTATAAGGTACTTATACAAAACTCTTTTTATTAAAATTGTGGATTAAGAGTACTCTAGGAAATAATCTAATAAAATGATGACTAAGGTACAGCATGCCCTACAAATAAGAACATAAAAGTTCAGTCTTTTTTATTCTTATAATAAGTCCAGTTCATTGAGTTTCTATAAGCTCTGAAAAGAAATTTATTTTCAACCCCCAATAACTTTATACCCACTAAATGTACTTCCTTACCAAGGAAAAATCTATTGGCTGCCATGATTTTAAAATTCATTCTGAGTGGAGTCCCAAATTTGATTCCTCTGACATCTGACATTTGGAAGCCATCAAACAAATGGAAAATAGGGAATCCTGCAGAATTCATTTCTGTCATTAGTACTGAATTATGCAAGGCTTTATGTACCGGAAACTTTCTTTTTTGTGCCTATTATTTAAAATAATTTTTAAAATATCTGTAATCACTCATATATATATACGTATATATATATATATATACGTATATATATATATATTTTTTTTTTTTTTTTTTTTTGAGTGGGAGTCTCACTCTGTCACCCAGACTGGAGTGCAGTGGCCGCTCCCGGACACTGCAGCCTCGATCTGTTGGGCTCCGGCGATCCTTCCGCCTCAGCCTTCCAAGTAGCCGGAATTACAGGCATGTGCTACCACGCCCGGCTGATTTTTTGATTTATTGTAGAGATGAGGTCTCGCTGCCCAGGCGGGTCTCGAACCCGCGGGCTCAGGCAATCCACTCACCTCAGCCTCCCAAAGGCGCGGGATTACAGGCTGAGCCACCGAGCCTGGCTCACTCATATATTTTTAAATGACTCAGAATTTTATTAAAATCACAATGTCACAAGAAAGTGATTAGCAGTAGTGGAACACTGCCAGGGGAGGAGGAGGGGGAGTCACATAGCATTACTAAGGGTTTCTGATCCTAAACCAGGGTAAGTGAGGCCAGTGGGAGCCCCAAACTTTACTTGTACATAGACCACTTACGTACCAAATCCTGACTTGTATCCCACATCTTTAAAATTAAAAAAAAAAAAAAATGGAAAGGGTATATAATTTGAAACAGAATATTACATAAAACAAAAAATTAGGTAGCATAAAATTACTATAGTTTTTGAGGCCTAATCTTATAAACATAAAAATACAAACGATTTCAACAGACATTTTATGTCATTCTTTTTTTCTTTTTCTTTTTCTTTTTTTTTTTTTTGAGTTGGAGTCTCAATCTGTCGCCTAGACTGGAGGGCAGTGGCCATTCCCAGTCACCGCATCCTCAACCTGCTGGGCTCCGGGGATCCTTCCGCCTCAGCCTTCCGAGTAGCTGGAGCTACAGGGGCGCGCTACCACGCCCGGCTGATTTTTTGATTTATTGTAGAGATGAAGTCTCACCAAGTTGCCCAGGCGGGTCTCGAACCCGACGGTTCAGGCAATCCACTCACCTCAGCCTCCCAAAGGTGCGGGATTACAGGCTGAACCTGCAATCCCGGCTCTTTTTTTCTTTAATATGTATTTCCATTGTACTCAGTCCATAAAAGTTTATTCTAATCTGTTTTAAGCTTAAAAGTTGTCCTCGATCATCCTATGTCACTCCTTTGCAATAAGTACATGTATTTTGTGTGATCCAAACGTTTTAAATGTCATGCATTTTTCTTGTGAATCATCTCACCAATTAATATTGTAATATCAAATTGCAGACATATACAAAAATGAAAAAAATAAATATTAGCCATAAATGTACAATTTTTCTGGAAATGGATCTCTTTATAAGGTGAATGGAAAACTATACAAATTTTAATTTTATGTGTCTGGACAGATGTTGATTTTTTAAATTGAATTTTATATGACTAAATATTTTATATTTCTTTCATTTTATAAACATTAAAAGTCTTGATAACATAAATTAGTAGATAAAAACAAAGTGGAGATCTATGCCAAATGTTATATAGTGATCATTAAAATTGTTATTGTTATTATTATTATTATTATTATTAGAAACAATTTCCCTCTATGTTGCCCAGGGTGGTCTTGAACTCCTGACTTCAAATGATTCTCTTGCTTCAGCCTCCTAAAATGCTTGAATTACAGTTGTGAGCCATTGCACTTGGTCCAAAATTATTTTTGATGACCATTGTGCTGAGGCCCAATTAAATTTTGTCAATTTTGCTAAAAATAAAACTTAGTTAACAACTTGAGTTGCTAAAAGATTTCTTACACAATCACGAGTTATTCTCTTTCTCTTAACTAATAATATTTCTAATTTTTTTGACAATTGAGAAAGAGGACATTGAAAAGGAGAATTCATAGGCTGTCTTAGTAATAGGCACATTCTCAGGCAGACAGGTATTAGGAAATAATGTATCTGGAAATTGAAATTATTGAATTTAACTTCTTTAAAACTATTCATGCCCATATACGCCTAGGAAAGTCTTCATATATCCCAGTGGGTGCTCACTTGCATATTTAAGACTGATGGAATAGAGAACTAGCTTGAATGATTTCCTTAATTTGTGGATTATAACCTCTGAATTAAGTGAGGATGGAACAAGTCACCTGAACCATAAGCATTGACAACGGAATGTGCTTAGGTATCAGCTGTTTATATTACTCTAAAAACTGTTGTTTCATGTTTTTCGGAACCAGAAATCATGTTGACTCATGACATTGTACCTTGAAGGACCCAGTTTATTTTTTTTAATGTACACAGTCTGCAAATCAAACAACACACTACATAATTTTCCTTATGTATTTAAATTAAGCTCAATAGTATTATATTACACATTAGAGTTCCTTTGTCTAGAAGACAACAAAAGCAAAGAGTTGGGAATTAAAAAGAGACTGACAGCAGTTTTTCTTTTTTGAAAACCTTGCCCATGGCAGGTCTTTCTGCCATGAATCTTTCTTCTTCCTTCTTTCTTTTCTCGCTAATAAACTTTGGAGAGAGAGAGAGAGAGAGAGAGAGAGAGAGAGATTGAGAATATTGTTTTCCCTGAGCCAGTGTAATTTTGCCCTGACATTGATGATGCTATTCTATAGAGGATTCATGAATTTTTATTCATTAGTAAGAAAAATAAATCTATGTCTGATTATAAAGGAGGAAAATTTATATTTTATATTCAAGGTTCATATATATAACATGCAGATTCTAATCAAAATGCATAATGAAAATAAACATCCTAAAAATATTAAATTTAGAACTACTTCTTAAACACACTTTTACCCCTTGAAGGGTAGAGCAAAGACATCTAACAAGTGCTGCCTTTGCCATTTTGACTCTATCATGTGCTTTTTTTAAATCAAGAAGTTTCATCTATAAAAGAAATCTAACAGATAAAAGTGAGTAATAAAAGATCATGCTTTATACTGACAATTCATTGCCCAGATTTATTGTTAAAAGTGCTACTAAGGCGTAAAATATTTGTAGATAACTCCAGGTTGAACAAATGATCTTTATACACTTTGATCAAACCTATTTAAAGAATTGAGCTTGTAAAGATGGGGTATATGCAATTGCCCTTCTGAGCACAATTTATCTCACTTAATAGTGCAGTTAAATCTATACCATCCCCTTAGCAATAATCAGTGCCAAGCATTCCAGAAATTCCAGTCTCTAATGCTTAACTCAGAAAAACAACGGGTGTTTATATATTTCTGTCAGTGTAAAATCTAGATCTAAATTTACTGCTCTATAACTCAATGCCTCCATTTAATTGATATATAAGAAATACAATTATTTGCCTGCAATTCATAGGGCTAGGTGCTTCATCCTTTGTTTTTCTGCTTTAAGATGCTATAGTGCTCCTTTTATAGAAATACCAAAATAAAATAGAGATGGATAGTTCAGATTTTTACCCCCCCTCCCCAGAAAACATGTTTATATAGGCACTGATTAGTCACACTTAAAATTAGGCACATTACATTTTCTCTTCCAACAGAGTGAAATTAAGTATATTGATTTCTTCACTGTCAGAATAGCATAGTAAACATGGAGGAGAACTAAAGATTAAGTAAATTGGATCTGGTGCTGTTTTTTACTGTTTGTATAATTGTAAATGAATTGCTTATCTTCTCTGAGGACTTCACTGTTAATCACATTTGTCAATTGGATAATAACAGTCTCTGTACTATTAGCCTCATAGGCTGATGGCAATTTTCAAAACTTTTGAAAAAGTCAAAAGCATTTTCATTTGGTTCTGGTTTATTATTACTCTATGATATTTCCCAAAATTTCTAAAAATTAGCGTTCAAAACCATCATTTTGTGAGTAGCTGAGGATATGACTTTTTAACCATGAGCATCAGTGGTCTGCCCTTCTTCCTGCCACTGGTTACAAACCCAGTCCGTCCACCAGTTCTCTCTGTTCATTAGTGAATTAGCTACTTACCAAGCTGCTTCAAGGCTCTTGTTTTTGGCACCTGGCCTCTCATAATTCTCGGATCCCTACAGTATCATAAGATGACCGAGGCTCAGAAAACATATGGGACAACCACTCTTAAATTTCCACTTGGGGATGGTATTTTTTCTTGCATATTCCTCAATGTCAGTGATTCTCATATGTCCAAAGCCAAAATGTCCATCAGAATAATTGAATCTGTTTTCACCCTATAAGGGTAATTCTTGACCTCAATGGAACTTATAAAAGTACTGACAGTTTAATTAATCTGGATTTTGGCCCGGGCACCATAATTTTATAAAGTTCCCCAAGAGCTATAAAGGTTGAGAACCACTAATCTAGAAAAATCTGGAGGATAATTTAAGAAACTTTACCAAAAATATTTTTATAAAAAGTTCTAATTTTCAAGCACAGGAAATTATTGAAAGATACTTATTTTCTCCTTGAAAATTCAAGTTGATAGGAAATATTTTGTATTTTAGAATTATTCACTCTGATTTCACTGTGATGAAATTTTTTATAACTGCCATATAGTAGGCAGACAAATATGTTATATTTTGGTCTACTGAGAAAGAGAAACACTATGAAAGAAAGTTATTTCATATGCTACTGAATACTATAAATAGCCTTTTGAAGCTAAGATAAGATGTGGTATAATACATAAATGTTTGTTAATAATGATACATTATAGCAATATTTTTGCTGATGTGTACATTGGGCTATGGAGCTTTGTGAACAGATTTAGATGGAATAGTTTTTATCCCAACTTTTGTTCATGTACTAATATGTATTTAGTTACTCATTGATGTGGTTACACATTCATGAGGTCCTTAAATAACAGAAATAAGTGTATATAGGGCATGAGGCTGGTCATACAAAGAGTTTAGAAAGAATAATTATATGATTTGTTTGAGACCTGTCTGAACCTAAATATCTTTCCTGTTTTAAATTTCAAAAAGTTTGAAAATCTGAAAATTTAGTTATTTTTCTTTTCAGAAAAACTAGAAGAGCAGATATGTGTCATGTGAAAGCATTAATTAACATATCATTACCATTTGTTTTATAACATTGTTAGGATTCACCTAATAGAACACTGGGATATGAAGGAATAGGGCATGGACATGGGAGGGAGATACATTGACTGAGACTTTGCATATATAAAAGGGCCTAGAATATGAGATACACCTAGATATTACCAGACAATAGTGTGTGCGTGCGTGTGTGTGTGTGTGTGTGTGTGTGTGTGTGTGTATCTCCAAAGAAAGGACATTAGAATACTGAAAAAATATCTGCACTCCCATATCTATGGCAGTACTAGTCACAATAGCCAAGACATGTAACCAACCTAAGTGTCCATCAGTGGATGAATTAAGAAAATATGGTATATACACATAATGGAATATTATTCAGTCTTAAGTATGAAATTTGCCATTTGCAACAACACTAATGGAACTGGAGGACATTATGCTAAGTAGAATAAGTAAGGCACAGAAAGACAAATTCCACATATTCATGTTCTCACTCAAATGTGGTAGCTTAAAATATTAATCTCTTGGAGATGGAGAGTAGAAAGATGGCTACCAGAGGCTGGGATCGGTAGTAGGAATTGAGGACAAAAAGGGGTTGATTATTGGGTACAATAATACACTTAAATAGAAGAAATAATTATGCTAGTATTTAGTAACATAAAAGAGTGACTGTAGTTAGTAATAATTTATTGTTTATTTAAGCATGACTAGAAGAGTAGATTTGGAATGTTCCCAATACAAAAAATAATATTTGAGGTGATGAATATCTCAATTAGTCTGATTTGATACCCATTGTATGCTTATACCAAAATATTGCATATACTCCATAAATATGTAAAATGATTAAGTGTCTATAGTTTTAAAAATATAATATATGTATATGTATTTATGTGTGTGTGTGTGTGTGTGTGTGTGTGTGTGTGTGTGTGTGTGAAAAACTATGGTATGGGGTTGGAGAGAAAATGAAATAATAATATTCTATTTTATGTTTAAAGGTAGCAGTGTTTTGAAGGATGAGAGGGAAAATCCAACTATCTAATAACACTTGTGGTTGTTACTGGTATCTATTGATGTCTTTAATAGTTGGTAAAGATTTAATGAAAAAAGGAAAAAGGGAGAGAAATTCAGCATTTTTCTGGACAGGTTGACTTTCAGTTAAAAAAATAATTAAACTTCTCAATTCAAAAATGACTCTGTTTCTCTTTTCTCAACTCTAACCCACCCACTCCCTTAACTATCAGTCAATTCTTATCTTAATCTCTTCCAGGTGATCCTCAACCCAACCCACAATGAGATGTTCTTGAAAGCAGTGACATCTGATTCATCTTTTATTTACCCTTTCTTTATACCATCCCCGGCATATAGAAGGCATTCAGTAAACACTGATATTAACTGAGCTGAAAACACTGTCTTCACCTTGATCTCCTGGTTTTCCAAGTTGAATAAAATTAAACATAACCATTATATCCCTGAAAAGGCACATACTGTGGGAATTTAGAGCCTCAAGCACTGCCGTTAGGTGAAGAGCCAGCATTTTGGTCACAAACTACATTTGCATCTATTTAATTCAAGATAGCCTAATTAAATTATTAAATGCATTTCAAGCTTAGTAAAGTAATAGGCATGAATACTTATTTTGCCACCTGACATATTGAAAGAGAGAAAAGGAGAAAACATTTTTCCTGAAATAAAGTGCTTGATCTCAGCGTCAGTGGTTTCATCTATTAAAAATCTTGACATTAATATTGAAATAATAATGTCATTGGATCTATTAGTAATCTGGACCAGAGGAGAACATGCAAGTTGTTGCTAAGTACAGAACATGTTTTCATAATTATAATCAGCCAGCTTAAGTGAGTGATACTGTTTAAATTAGGATATTAGTTTAAATTATTTTTCTGCAAATTTGCTACTGCTTCTTAAGTCTGAGTCTTGTTGATGCCAGAATTCTCCATTCTGATTGTGTGCTGTTTGCAATTAATCCATAATTTGTCTAGCAGCTTTCAATAAAATATTAATACAATCAAACCTAAACTATTTTCTTTCACATTCATCTTCTTATCATGGGTCAGTCTCTTGTATTAAAATGAGCCAAGTGTATTTGCTGTTTAAATGCACAGAGGTAAGTTTGGAAACATCAACCTAAGGAATTCAAAAGATGTTTTCTCTTTGGAGTTGGACTTCATTTTCCACAAAGTGTTTGTTGTTGATATACAGTTGTGCTATGCAATATGCAGATAACAAAGGGGCATAGGATGAAGTTCTAAAATTTACAGTATGATTTTGGAGATAGCAATACACATAAAAGGGTGAGAATATAAGACAATGTGTTCTGAGAAGAATGCTATTATAGAATGTCATTTCTAAGGAGGAGTGGTTCTTATCGAATGTCTGAAGTAGTATTAGAAGAGGATTGGAAACAGGACATGGTGATGGAGAGCGGAATTACATAAACCTCCTTCTCTGGAGTGTTTCAGATTGTGTCCCTTGCTCACAAGCCAAGAGCCGTTGTAAAAGCCACTTAGTAAGAAGGAAATCTCGTTTATGTTGAAATGGTCATATATCAAATTAGAGAATTCGGTTGTACTCGAGCTGAGGAAAGGAGACAGATGGAAAGGTAAAGGAAAGCAACTTCCAGCTGCAGAAAAAAGAAACAGGAAAGCAAACTGGAACAAAACAAAGAGGAAGCCTGTAATAGATGAGGAGAGCTGAGGTGAAATAGAAATGATGAACAAAGTCTGACAAAAGTGGATTTACAATTTTTTTTAATTCAAAGAGAAGAGTTATTGTCGCAAAAATAAATCTTATAAAGTTCTACAAAGTGACAGAAGGACTTGGTTCTGAGACATCACTGAGATTATACTGTTCCAAGGATATATTTACCTTGGCTATGACTATAGCCATCCTGAACCTCCTTGATAGTTATCAGAACTTTCACATTAGTAGCAAAAGGATCCCAATACTCACTTCATACCATGTCCCGCCACAAGTGATAACTAAATAGACTTACAGGCTTCAATATTCTATGCAGCTAATGGAACTTCATGTGCAGTTCAACACCTTCTCATTTTATGTAAAAAATAGCCTAATACTGATGCAAAAACTAGTGTCTTACCAGGCATCCTTTTATGTCTCATGTCAAACTAATATACATAGTCCACCATAACTGTGTACATAATAGCTGAATTCATTGATTGTTGGTCAAGAAAGAGTTGCATCACATAAAAAAAAATTGTATGAGGCGGTCTGAAAATAAGTGAAAAGAGATAGCTTGTGTCTCTAAATAGTGTGCTACAGACACTTTGAACTGAATAATTCTTTGTTGTATCTATCTATGTGTGGTGGTGGTTGGGGGTGTCACTTGCATTATAGGATAGTGAGCATATCTCTGGTCTCTACCCACTAGATTCCTATTACCCTACTCCCCTGAAGGTATGACAATCAGAACTGTCTCTAGATGTTTGCAGATGCTCCCTTGTGGGTAAAATCATATCCAGTTAAAAAACCACTGGGCAAAAGAAAGGGGAAAAAAGAGGAAAAACAACAATTTAGGCAATATAATGAGTCTTTGATTGACTCATGAAACGGATTTTAAGTTCTTTTTTAAAATTTGTCTCAAAAAGGAGGGTACAGTTCTCAAAGAGGTTCAAGATAAGATTAATAAGACTCTAACAGTCATTTGGATGTGTACGCTGGAGGAATGAAGAATGTTTCTTTAGTAAACCACTTTAGGGATCCCTGTGTCCCCTTAAAAATACAGAAAAGATCTGCATTGTGTCATTTGTTAATAGTTTCTAGGTCTTTATTACAATATACATTATCCTGAATACATACTCTCTGAAGTGGATTTGTATAAAGGTTCTGGTATTTAGATTGAGCAGAGCAGAAACAGTTTATTTTTTGTCATTGTTGATTAATTAGTTTTGTGCTATGTGACAAGAAAGGAGTTATGCAGCATCATTTAAGACTCTGTATACCAAACATCTGAAGATGTGAAATGAACAACTGTGAGTATGTAAGATGGAACTAGAAGATACTTTAGAGCCATCACTGATGATCTCCCAATCTTCACAGAAAAACCAGTCCCAGAGACCCCCAGTGTCTACTTTTAATAGCCAATTGTCCTTCCCTTGGACTTTTATATGGAATGTTCAAGTATCCCTGTGGTATTACTCCATGCAGCAGAAAATGTTAGCAACTGCATACACTTTTCCTTGGCCTACAAGTGGGAAAACCAGAGCTAGTCTATTACCCAAAAGTACATAGGCTAATGCACTCAGTCTAGTTTGTTGTAAGCTCATTGTGCTTATGCAGTGTTATTTATCACAAGCCAATATTAGAGTAACATTTGCATTAGTGGCTTTACTTTTTAATATCCTGGATTATTCCCATTCTTATGTAATCAAGTCCTTTTGATGAGATGAGGAAATATGATACAAAAGTTAATATAATATGCAGAATTGACATTATGAATTTCTCTACTGTTTGAAAATTATGTCATGATAAATATCAATATTATAAAAGGATTTCTGAATGCATGTAATTTAAATGAAATCCTTTCATGAACGGTAAAATGGTTTAGTTTAGAATATCATGTGAAAAACTAATTTAATCCCTGCCTACTTGCATATGCAATACATTTGCATATTACCACAGGTACAAGTGATAGAATGGTTGATCCACAAATTACTCCCTTCTTTCTAATATATCTATTATGTTCCACCTCTTTTATAGTCTTCTGCATCTAGTCACCTATCCTGGCCAAGCTACATACAAGAACCATAATTGACAGCTATCATCTCCTAATGTACCATCCTGTCCTGTTTACCTTCTGCATTTTAAAATCATGCTACCTCAGTCTAAATTTCATTAAACCTAGGGATTATTTTCCTCATTATGTAAAAACACCACTTACATTTTTTGTCTCTTCCTTAAGTGATTCTTTACCTCACATTTACAATATGTGGTTTCTCCCCTGAGGATATGACTCACTGAGACTGGTGGAAAGAATTCCATTCACTTCTTTGAATGAATATAGAATTGTATTGTTATCTACCTGAATTTCTGGTTTAATATTAACTCATTTACACCATGCTTTCCACATTTTAGTTTTAATCACCTCTAAACTTCAACAAATAAATCTCTTTTAACAATACTGTGCATTGGAAACAAAAGTTCTACCAGCTTTTTTTTACAAACTGAATAGCAGTAACAATGTGAAATTGCTACTTTCAAAAAACTCATTTATCTGAAGATCACAAAAATAAACATACATTGTAGAAAAAGGAGGAGATTTTATTTTATTTTATTTTATTTTAATCAGAGTCTTACTCTGTTGCCCAAGCAGGATTGGAGGAGATTTTAAAAAACAGGTGTCAAAACCTCAAGACTATAGAGTGGCAGGTTGATCTAGAATGTATGTCAAATAAAAAAGATGTTGGACTCAAGTGTTATGACTTTACTATTTAGTTATATTTGTATCTGTATAATTCAATTATGTATTTCTCTGTAAATAGGAAAGAGAACTGTTAATAGTTAGGAAAGACAATAAACTGTATTCAGGATAAGAGAAATATCTTATTCAGGATAATAAACTGTATTCAGGATAAGAGAAATAAGAGAAAATATCTAGGTAGCTAATATCTACTATGTAGAACAAAAGTATCCAACAATGTGTTCCAGTACAACAGTTCAACAACATGCAACAAGAAGAGAATATACAGCACAGACATTCTTTCCTCCACTGGGGCGTAAATCCTCCAGATGACTGTACTAACTAACAAAGGTGCATTGCTAACAAATACATGAATGAACATAGTAAACTAAAGGGTGGCATTCCTTAGACAAGGTTTTATGGATTTATGTGGACTCTGGGCTTGTACCAAAAAGAAGCTGGAAGTGAGAAAGAAATGAACAAAAGGAAGCACCTCTTAAATTTTGTGCTAATAATCAGAGCTTTGTGGGTTTGTTTTTGTTTGTTTTACTTACTCCAAATCCCAGGTCATGGGGTAGACCAAGCAGTTCAAGAGAAGTATTGAAAGAATTAGAGATGTTCAGTCATAGAACACATCGATATTCATCACCAAAGCTAAAGAACTGTCATAAGAAGCTAAAATTAGTCCAATCAGCATCATTTTTGGACCCATTCAAGGGACTTGCCTGCTCTGAGTCATGAGATTTAGGAGGCCTTGCATGTCATACATTGCACACAAAATGAAAGTACTAAAGTATACTCAGGCACTCTGATATACCTCAGTCTATGACTCAAGCATGTTCTCATGACTAAATGTTTTAGGCATCTAGGAAGGTTTTCTTGCCATATCTGTTGCCTTTTATCTTGAAAACAAAGAGGAGTTGTGTCTGGAAGTTTGGGATGGTGCTACTTAACTCCTTTATAGGACACTGTTTTGAACTAAAAAGAGAACTTCAGTTATAGAAACACTTAGGTCAGGAGAAAAAAAAACAACTTATGAATCCTTCCTTTTTAAAAGCAAGAAGGTAATAAAGTTTTGGAATAAAGTTAAACATCTGACATTTTGATGGTCAAACCAAGCTTTTAAATTTTAATTAAAATTTTTTTTGCTTCTTTCATTGTTCTAGTTTGGGGTTTTAGAGATAATCACAAAAATAAAACAATTAGATCTATTTTAGACAATAGAAAAGATGCAATAGGAAAAAAGTGAAACAGGTGGTGATCTTCAATAAAAAGTGAATGGTGATCTTTCACAGAAGCTAAAATTAAGTTTGAATTCATGCTATTCACATTATTTGGTAGAAACTGTTATCTTTAATAATATCAGGAAAAGTTTAGCAAAAAAGCTAATGGGTCTTAATTAATTATTTCACTATTAAAATGTTAGAGAAAACATTTAAAAAAATAGAATCAGAATGTGGAAAAAGGCAACACAAATATAATTTCAATAAAAACAAGATAATAAGAACAGAAAATTAGCACCATATTCATGACTATAAAAATAAAATTTATGCACAAATAATCTCAACTCTGATTTCTATAAAGAATATTTTCTGGCAATAATAGATCAAAGTATATGAAGAGAAGTTGAAATAAATTTGGCAACATATGCCATTTTCATTTTCTTTTTACTATCTTAACATTGAAAAATTTGAAAGAAGAATGCAAAGAATAATCCATGAAACTACATATTGCTTTAAGAGATGGTTAAAAACTGCAATCTGAAGTAGCTGTTTATAAAACAAGATTGCAATATTGTAATATTTTATGTGATATTTTACATTTTTTTACCCCGCCCACCTCAATGTTTGTACAATATCATTGAAATATTATTTAAAATCCATGTTTTTTAACCTTTCTACCAGTTAATAAGTTTATTGACAGTTTCAGTGGTTAGTATCTAGTAAGCTAAAATTTTTAATTTTAAATTTCAAAAATAAAATAACTAGAGCTATAATAGCTCATGAAGTACTGTTGAGGGCTGAAAGTGGTAGGAGGGAATTATCCACAATGAGACATGAGGGAACTTCTTGGAGTGACAGAAATATCCAATAACTTCATTACACTGCTGATTCCATGAGTGTAAACATCTGTCAAATATATCATCTGTACACTTAAAAAGGATGAAAATCAATATATGAAAATTATACCTCAATAAAAGTTTTAAATGCAATATATTTTAAGACCTAACAAATATACCATTATTATTTCAACAAATGATCTAAAAATAATTTGTTTATAAAACTTGTCTTATTATTACTGTCAAGAGAAAAAATATGCAAAATTCTGATTATAACAACACAATTGTACATATTGATAAAATGAACATTAAGATTATAAGGAATAAGCATAATTTATATTATAGCAGCCATAACGTATTAGTCATCCAAACACCACTTACCCAGCAAATATCTAGAAATGTATATATATATACACTATATATATATATATATATTTTTTTTTTTCAATTTACATTTTACCAACTTTCTGTCCTCTAGAATGGTATCTTAATATTAATACATGCCTTTCAGTTTCTGCATTTTATGAACATATTTATAGTCATAGTCACTTTATTGAAGTATAATTCACATTTGAAAAGCTGTAGATATTTAATGTGTACAATGTGATGTGTTTGAAGATAAATATATACCCAGAAAGCCATCATCACAAAAAGTGCCATAAACTTATTCATCATCTCCAAAAGTTTCCTCCTGCTCTTTTTAGTTTTGACTTTACATTTTTTATTTGTTTTGCTTTTGCCTTTTGTGATTAGATCACTTAGCATAAGATCCACCCTTTTAGCAAATGTTCAAGTGTGCAATACGGTTTTGTTAATCATGTGCTCTATGTTGTACAGTGGATTCCTAGAACTTATATATCTTGCAAGGGAAAAATTTTGTACCCTATAATAACATTTCCCTATTCCTCCTCCCAACTCCCTTGCAATCACCATTAAATTTTCTGCTTCTGTGTGTTTGAATACTTTGAATTCCACATATAAGCATGATCGTGCAGTATTTGTCCAGTGCAGAAAAATAGAAGATTTTATATACCAGTTATATTAGTTTGACTATAACTTTTAGACAAAGAGTATGTGATCCTCCACATGTTCTCTTGCTACAAGTCTCACAAATTCCAACATAAAAAAATAATATGCTAGCCATCAATACTGCCTCAAGTTGGAATGAACAGACTTTTTGGCTGTGTATATCCTATAGTTAGAAGGAATCAAATATGGGTTGAACAGTTGCCAAAGAAGGAATGACCTAGAGGAGATTTCCTGCATTAGAATACAATTGGTACATGATATATTAAGGTAATGCAATTTTTAGATACCAAACTATTTTCTGAATACATTAATATTTATTATTTATTGAGTACAATATTCTTTGTTAAGCACTCCTTAGGTGTTAACTCATTTAAGCTTTACAGATTTTGAGATGGTTACCATGTTCTCCATTTCCATTTTGTAGACAAGGACATCCAACCTGAGAGAAATTAAATAGTTTTCCAAAAACCTGTGTTCCACACATTTTATCTATATACTTGAGAAATCAATATTAATGCTTGAGTACAAGTTTCAGTGTAATGGGGTAATAATCTTGGGTTCTAATGTTTTATTAACAAAGAAAATGTGAGATAAAAAAGGAAGGAAAATATTCTCCTTCCACGTATGCTTGGTGAAGAAATAACTAACAAAGTTACAGACTATATCTTGATGTCCTCAAAATTACCAAAAATTGACTTGGAAAGTCAAATATGAACAGTGTTTACTTGGTACAGATTTTGAGAAGTAGTATAGCATGTAAATGCTGTGAGGATAAGGAGCTAAAAGGGTAAAGGTACTCTGTAAAATTAAAATGTCAGGCAAATATAAGTAGTGATTATGAAATATTGGAAATAAGAATAATAATATATTTTAATTAAAAGGAGAATAACTCTTAAAAAATAGTCATAGAATTACCTAGAAAAATTTTCCATTACATAAAATTACATTTACCATATGATATGTAGAGCTTTCAAGATGTTGGCAGGATTCAAATGGTACTTGCTTTCATGAATGTTCTATGTAATAAACATATGTGTTTAACCTTGGAAAGAAAATACAGAGAATTAAATTAGGCAGGATATTATTTTTTCTACCACACATAATGTAATGATACATGATTAGTAGTGATTACAAATGCTCTACTTTTTCCTGTTGATATAAATAATTCAATCACTTTTCTCCATGGTGAGTATTTTGTTCACTTCCCAGATTTTGGCTACAGATCAAGTAAATAACTAACTTTGAGGGGAAACTATGCTGCTCTAAACTAATGAATTTCTCCATCTAATATTCCTTTCTATCATACTTTTCATTTTAAGTTAACAACTGTAAGCCATCCAAAATATCTCAAGGATATTATTTTTGGAGGCTTTCCTTTTGCTACCAGCAGTTGCCACTATTATGAATATTACTAAAATTGAATTGAGGTGGTACCTACTTAAAATAACACTCTAACCTGATTTGAAGGAAGCAATAATCACATTACTATCCAAAAGAAATCAGAGTACTACATGAGCATCATAAAAAGTAGAAGAAAGGGCTTCTTTCACAAAGCTTTTGTTGATTCATTGATATTAGTTAACTGGTGTTAGCCTATACCTCCTTTGTAATGTTGAATATTTACCCTCAAAATCTATTTTTCTGAGAGAGTCTGGAAGATGGCGGCTGAGCCAGTTGGACTAAGTGAGTCCCTATGTAAGTGAGTGTATGCAAAATTTTATGTATGTGCTGTTGAGTGAGTGGGCATGTGAGTGACTGACTGAGTGAATGCTAGGGAGCTGGTGGCCAGGGATCTCCTGGTGCAGTGGCTGGTACCACAGTGTCTGGGCTTGGACCCTCGTGATTCCCAGAATGCAGAAGCTGAGCACTATTTTCTTTTTTCTTTTTTTCTTTTTAAATCAACAATACTACCTAGGAATAAAATGCTGGGAGAGACTGTCTAAGTGTGGTTTGTGAGTGGGTGAGTAGGCCCCTGGTGCAACAGCTGGTGCTACAACTTCTCTACTTTGTCCCTGCCTCTCCAAGGTCACAGAAGCGAAGTGCCATTTTTTTTTTAACAGACAGAAGTTTTCCATTGAAAAAGCAGCAGGGAGAAACTATCACCCCAGGCTCTCCTTCATCACTGAAGCAGGAGAGAGACTGCTGGCTCCTGGCTTTCCCTCACCACTTCAGTGCCTGGCAGGGCACTAGCAGGGGATACTGAGAGAGACCAGAGGCAAGTTGCCATGGAAGGGACAAGAGAGGCACCCCACACCATTATGAAGGTGGGGTAGAAAAGTACTCAGACTTGCTCAGCATGGAGCAACAGAGCCAATCTCTGTGACTGGCAGATCAACTACTCAGGGATTGATCCTGACCAAGAGGGAATATCCTGAGAGTACAAATTTCAGAGGGACTTAATGAGTGCTGAGTTCCAGGAGCCCCACCTCCTACACTGATCCAGTTGTGGGTCAAAGGGTGTGGCCTGAAAAAGACAAGGAAGAACTCCATAAGGTTGAAATCTTGCCATGCATATTCTCAGACCACAGTGGAATAAAAATAAATATCAATACCAACAACATTTCCCTGAAGTCCAAAAGACATGGACACTAAAGAGTATGATGCTGAACAACTACTGGGTCAACACTCAAATCAAAGTAGAAATTAAAAGACTCCTAGAAACAAATGAAAATGAAGAAACATCTTACCAAAACCTCTGGGATACCTTGAAAACAGTTCTAAGAGGGGGGTTTATAACTCTATGAGCACACATCAAGAAAACAGAAAGATGACAAGTAGGGAGCCTAACAAATCACTTAAGGGAGCTGGAAAGAGACCACCAAAACCCCAATTTTGTCAGAAGAATTCAAATCACAAAAATAAGAGTCCAAATACGGAACATAGAAACAAAAATATCATAGAAAACATCAACAAAACAAAAAGCTGGTTCTTTGAAAGAATTAACAAGATTGATGGGCCCCTAGCCAGAATGACTGAGAAAAAGAGAGAAAAAGTCCAAATAAACACAATCAGAAATACAAAAGTTCAAATCACAGCTGACCGCGAGTGAATAAATACAAAAGATTATCAGAGATTACTATGTACACCTATATGGAAACAAACTTGATAACCTAAACAAAATGGAGGACTTTCTGACATCACATAACCTCCCCACATTGAAACAAGAAGACACTGAGACACTAAATAGACCAATAACAACCCAGGAAATTGACTCTGTCATACAAAAAATATCTATAAAACAAAAAGCCCTGGACTGGATGCCTCCCCATAGAATTCTACAAAATGTGCAAATACGAGCTGATACCAATCCTTTTGAAAGTATTCCAGGCAATTGAGAAAGATGGAAATCTACCCAAATCATTTTATGAAGCTAACATCACACTGATACCCAAACTGGGAAAAGATTCAACAAAAAAAGAGAACTACAGGTCAATATCCCTTATGAACATAGATGCAAAAATCCTCAACAAGATTATAGCATCAGATCAAAAAACACATCTCAAAAATCACCCACCATGACCAAGTAGGCTTCATCCCCAGGATGCAAGGCTGGTTCAACATTCTCAAGACCATAAATGTAATTAAATTCATCAACAGATGTGAAAACAAGAACCACATGATTATCTCATTAGATACAGAAAAAGCTTTTGATAAAATCCCGCATCCCTTCTTGATAAAAACCCTCAAACACCTAGAAGGAACATACTTCAAAATAGTAAGTGCCATCTATGATAAGCCCACAGCGAACATATTGCTAAATGGACAGAAACTGGAAACATTTCCTCTGAAAACTGGAACAAGACAAGCCTCCCCACTCTCACTCCTCTTATTCAATATTGTGTTGGAAGTCTTAGGTCAGTCAATTAGACAAGAGAAGAGAATTAGGGGTATCCAAATAGGAAAAGAGGAAGTCAGGTTACTCTTCTTTGCTGATGATATGATCCTATACCTTGAAAATCCAAGAGAATCTGTCAAAAACCTGCTGGCACTGATAAAGGACGTTGGCAAAGTCTCAGGGTACAAAATAAACATGCAAAAAACAGTTGCATTCCTATATACCACCAAGCAGGCAGAGACCCAAATAAAAAGCACAATCCCAAACTTCTGGCAAGATGGTGATGGGGCAGCCTGGTTTATGAGACCCTCCGCAAAAGAGAATGCAGAGGGTCTCTGCCTCTCTCCCTGGGGGCTGCAGATCCCAATGTCGGCAGCCTGCTCTTCACACGGAGCTCGGCCATTGCCACCAATGGGGCATAGTGGGCAGTCTGGACAGCCACTGCAGCCGCAGACACAGCAGTCCCAATGCTGTGCGGCCTCCGTGGCAGCCATAGTGCATCACGCCACCCATGCCTGAGGTGATCCATGACTTCAGTCCTTGAAGTCCCTGCAGGCAAGATCTGCTAAGATCGCTGACACCTCTGCTGTCACTGTGAGATCCTGCCAGCTGTGGGTCTCCTCCTTTGTGCCCCGAGGCAAGCTCCCATCTCTGGCCTCTGCCCAACTCCTATCCAGTTACACCCCCTCTGGGGCTGCAAGATAGCACCATCTGCTAGTGATTCAAGGTAAAAACACCAAAATGGGACAAACAAGCTTGAAAAACAGACACAGGCCAGATATGAGTAGTGAACTGAGTGGTGATCTGAACTGTCCTTCACAGCAGGCCAGGGGAAACTGACCCTAACTGTGAACAAATTTACCAGCTTGAGAAGACAGCTAGAAATCAGAGCTGAAAGGACACTGGACTTAAACGAAAAGCCTCAGCGTGTGCTTGATTGGTTCTGTTAGTTTAATGACTTGATTCTATTCCTACTGTTTTGTTCCTTTTTTTCTCTCTTCCTTCTCTTCTCTTTTCTCCTCTCTGTAAACCATTTCTTTGTATAGAGGAACAGCACACCAATAAGGTGGTTGGTTAGCTTGTATGTTAGCATCATTGTATGTTTTAGTTTTTTTTTGTATGGGAGTTGGTTAGTCTGTAGCCGTGGCCTATTGTTTTTATCTGTTCCAGTTTAGGTCTCTCTCTCCATTTGTTGGTACACTCATCTGTTTTCCCCTTACTCATCTCTCTGTCTTCAACCTCCTCTTCCCCCCACTGTCTGCTCCATTTTCTTCCCTCTGCTAACCCCATTTTATTTCAGGGAGTAAACCTACAGCCCCACTGCACAGACAGATTCCAAGGGAGGGGGAAGTGGGTTTCAGATTATCCATACACCTGTCGACAGATACCAAAACCTGCAGATAGATCTTGAATCACAGCTCCACCCTTAAGTAAATCTCAAAACTGCAAAAAAGACCACCCCCAACCTACAGTGCAACTCCAGAATTGAACAAAGTAAGAGGGCATACATAAAGAAGAATAGGAGATTGAACAAACAGAAGTAAAAGCAACCCCTCTACTCATGAATAACAGAATTAAAGAAGACAGAGACATGGAGGGAAGGAAAAAGTAGGGTGGGGAAAAAAAAGCACAAATGAAGAAAAACCAGAAGAAGAATATAGGTGTCACACAGACCCCTGGGAGGTCAGACACTGAGAAAACAGACTCCGGAACACAAACAATGAAGAGGCCCTAGAATGACTGGTCACATGCAACAAACCCAGACATCAAGACATTAATAGAGGGAATTTAAAAAATTGAGGAGAGACAAGAGGAAAATAGGAAGGAGCTGATGACAGAAATAACAGCAGTAAAGAATACTGTGATGGAAATAAATAACAAACTAATAACCATGGAAAGCAGAATTAGTCAAGCAGAAGAAAGAATTTCAAAGCTTGAAGACCAAAACACAGAACTAACCCAAACTGTCAAAAGCATAGAAAAGAAGTTCAAAAAGACAGAACAAAACCTTCAAGAGATGAATGATCACTTCAAGAGACTGAACCTAAGAGTAATTGGCCTTCCTGAGGCAGAGAGAGAAACAGAGGCCAAACTGGAACAAACATTTCATGAAATCATTCAAGAAAACTTCCTTCATCTCATCAAGATGAAAAAATTCAAACACAAGAGATTCAGAGAACCCGTGCAAGACAACAAATGAGAAGAACAACTCTGAGACACATAATAATTCACCTAAACAAAGTAGGTATAAAAGAAAAAGTCCTAAAGGCAGCAAGAGAAAAAGGTCAGACTACCTACCAGGGAATAGCAATTAGAATAGCAGCAGATTTATCTACAGAAGCCCTCCAGGCTAGTAGAGCTTGGAGCCCTATCTTCAAAGTTCTAAAAGATAAACAATTTCAACTGAGAATAACCTACCCAGTCAAGCTAAGCTTCATCAGTGAGGGAGAATTGAAATCTTTCCCAGATATCCAATCTCTAAGAACCTACGCTGCCACCAGGCCACTCTACAAGAAACACTTAAGAAAGTATTGAACACAGAAGAAAAGGAAAAAAGAACAACAACGTTCTTCACAAGAGTACAGGTAAAAGATTAAAAACACAAATGATCCAACTCTAAAACCAAAATAAAGACAACACACAAAAGGGAAGAACAACAACAACTCTATAAGAACATGATGATAGGGATCAACTCTCACATTTCAATAATTAATTTGAATGTGAATGGACTAAATATACCACTGAAAAGACATACAATGGCAAAATGGATAAAATATCACCAGGCAACAATCTATTGCCTTAAAGAAACTCACCTCACTAGAAAGGACACTCACAGACTCAAAGTAAGAGGATGGGAAACAAATTTTCAGGCAAATTTTCAGTCACGATCTTAATCTCAGAAAAAATACCCTTTAAGCTATCAAAAATTTAAAAAAATAGAGAAGGCCACTGCATAATGATAAAAGGTTCAATCAATCAACAAGAAATATCCATCCCAAACATATATGCACCCAACATAGGAGCACCAACTTTCATAAAGCAGCTCCTAGGCAAACTAAAAAAAGATATTGACTACAATACCATCATAGCTGGGGACTTTAATACCCCACTGACAACCCTAGACAAATCATCATGACAAAAAACCAGCAATGAAATCTGAAACCTCAATGTGTCTCTTGATAAAATGGACTTAATTGATACCTACAGAACCCTCCACTCAAAGATCACAGAATACACATTCTACTCATCACCGCATGGAAAGTACTCTAAGATTGACCACATACTTGGCCATAAATCAAGCATAAGTAAATTTAACAGGGGCAAAAGATTATCATGCATTTTCTCGTACCACAGTGAAATAAAAATAAACATTAACACCAAAAAAGTCCCCCCCCAAACCCACAAAGACATGGACACTAAACAGCATGATGCTAAACAACTCTGGGGTCAATGATGAAATCAAAACAGAGATTAAAAGATACCTGGAAACAAATGAAAATGAAGAAACATCTTACAAAAATCTCTGGGATGCCATGAAAGCTGTAGTGGCAGGAGAATTTATATCCTTACAAATGCACATGAAGAAAATGGAAGGATCACAAATTAACAACCTAACAAGTCACCTAAGGAAGCTGGAAAAGCAAGACCACAAAAACCCTAATTTCAGCAGAAGAATCCAGGTCACCAAAATAAAAGCCGAAATTCAGGACATAGAAGACAAAAAGATAATAAAAAAAATCAATGAAACAAAAAGCTGGGTCTTCAAAAGGATAAACAAGATCGATGGTCCCCTAGGTAGATTGACCAAGAAAAAGAGAGAAAAAGCCAAAATAAACACAATCAGAAAAACAAAAGATGAAGTCACATCTGATCCTGAAGAAATACAAAAGATTATTAGAGACTACTATGTACACTTGTATGGAAACAAACTTGAAAACCTTAAGGAAATGGAGGACTTTCTGTCATCACTCAACTCCTAGGTTGAAACAAGAAGAAGTTGAGACCCTAAATAGACCAATAACTATCAAGGAAATTGACTATGTAGTAAGAAAACTACTACCGATAAAAGCCCTGGACCAGATTATTTTCCAGCAGAATTCTACAAGACATTTAAAGAGGAGCTGAGCCGGGCTCGGTGGCTCAGCCTGTAATCCCGCGCTTCTGGGAGGCTGAGGTGAGTGAATTGCCTGAGCTGCAGGTTCAAGACCCGCCTGGGCAGCGAGACCTCATCTCTACAATAAATCAAAAAATCAGCTGGGCATGGTAGCTCATGCCTGTAATTCCAGCTCTTTGGAAGGATGAGGCAGAAGGATCGCCAGATCCCAGCAGGCAAGGCTGCGGTGGCTGGGAGTGGCCACTGCACTCAAGTCTGGGCGACTGAGTGAAACTCCAACTCAAAAAAATAAATAAATAAAGAGGAGCTGATACCAATCCTAATGAAGTATTCCAGTTGATTGAGAAAGATGGAACTCTCCCCAAATCATTTTACAAAGCTAACATCACATTGATACCCAAGCTAGGTAAAAACCCAACAAAGAAAGAGAACCTCAGTCCAATATCTTTGATGAACATAGCTACTAAAATTCTCAACAAAATCCTAGCAAACTGGATTCAACAACATATATCAAAAATCATCCATCATGACCAAGTAGGCTTCATCCCTGGGATGTAAGGCTGGTTCAACATTCGTAAAACCATAAATGTAATTAAATACATCAACAGATGTCAAAACAAAAACCACATGATTATATCATTATATGCAGAAAAAGCTTTTGATAAAATCCAGCACCCCTTCTTGATAAAAACCCTCGAACAGCTAGGCATACGGGGAACATACCTCAAAATAGTAAAAGCCTTCTACGAGAAACCCACAGTCAGCATACTCCTAAATGGACACAAATTGGAACCATTTCCCCTGAAAACTTGAACAAGACAAGGATGCCCACTCTCTCCCTTCCTGTTCAATATAGTATTGGAAGTCCTGGCTAGAGCAATCAGAAAAGAGAAGGTGATCAGGGGTATCCAAATAGGAAAAGAGGAAGCCAAGGTATCTCTCTTTGCAGATGACATGATTGCATACCTTGAAAACCCAAGAGAATCTGTCAAAAACCTCCTTACACTGATAAAGGACTTTGGCAAAATCTCAGGATATAAAATAAATGTGCAAAAGACAATCGCATTTCTTTACACCAATAATAAACAAACAGAAACCCAAATAAAAAGCATATTCCATTCACAATAGCCACAAATAAAAATGAAATACCTTGGCATCTTCCTAACCAGAAACGTGAAAGACCATTACAATGAAAACTACAAAACAGTGCTCAAAGAACTCAAAGATGACACAAACAAGTGGAAAAATATCCCATGCTCATGGATTGGAAGAATCAACATAGTGAAGATATCCATCCTACCTAAGGCAATCTACAGATTTAATGCAATACCCATCAAATTACCAGCAACATTCTTCTCAGACCTAGAAAAAACAACACAGGAATTCATATGGAAACACAAACGACCAAGAATAGCCAGAACAATCCTTAGCAAAAAAACAAACCAAAACAAAATTTAAAAAAGCAGGTGGTATCATATTATCAGACTTCAAACTTTACTATAAAGCTACAATAATTAAAACAGCTTGGTATGGGTGCAGGAACAGGCATATAGACCAATGGAATAGAATTGAGATTCCAAAAGCAAAACCTGAATTTCCCAACCAACTCATCTTTGACAAAGCCTCCACCACCTACCAATGGGGAGAGGAGAACCTATTCAGTAAATGGTGCTGGGAAAACTGGCTGACCACATGCAGAAGATTGAAACAGGACCCCTATCTATCCTCATACACAAAAATTAACTCTAAGTGGATCAGAGACCTAAATGTAAAACCTCAAACCATAAGAACCTTAGAAAATGAAGGATATATGCTCATGGAAATTGGAACTGGCATCCAATTCCAGAACAAAACCCAAAACCCACAGGCCATAAGAGAGAAGATAGACAAGTGGGACCTCATTAAACTGACAAGCTTCTGCAAAGCCAAAGAAACCATCAAGAGAGCAGGGAGACAGCCTACAGACTGGGAAAAAGTATTTGCCAACACCAAAGGCTTAACATCCTGGATCTACAAGGAACTCAAACGTGCTGAAAAGAAAAAAACAAACAACCCCATTATAAAATGGGCAAAAGATATGAACAGACACTTCACAAAAGAAGACATCTGAGCAGCCAACAAACACATGAAGAAATGCTCAACCTCACTAATCATCAGGGAGATGCAAATCAAAACCACACTGAGATACTGCCTAACTCCAGTCAGAATGGCAATTATCAATAACTCAAAAAATAACAGTTGC
>NW_007258781.1:134112-204898 GCF_000164805.1 Carlito syrichta
GAAACAGTATGGCGATTCCTAAAATCTCTAAATATTGACCTCCCATATGACTCTGCAATCCCCCTACTGGGAATATACCCTGAAGAACTCAAATCACTCTATAAAAAAGATACCTGCACACGTATGTTTATTGTAGCATTGTTCACAATAGTAAGAACCTGGAAGCAACCATGCTGTCCATCAAAAGAGGACTGGATTTTAAAAATGTGGTACATGTACATGATGGAATAGTATGCAGCCATACAAAAGAACAAAATCATGAATTTTACAGCAACCTGGTTGGCACTAGAGTCTATAATACTGAGTGACCTCTCCCAGAAACAAAGATTTGAGTATCACATGTTCTCACTCATCTAGTGTACCTTGAACATCCAACGTAATACTATAAGAAAATGATTGACAGTGGTGGGAAACTATAGCGGGGGGGGGAAGGGAGATGGGATTAATGGTAGTAAATATCTGTCTGTGGATGGGGAGACATCTCTTATCAACAAGGGTGCCTGAACGAAGCATATTGGTATACCTAACCCTTAACTGTACGCCACAAAATCATAATAAAAAATATTGATTATTAAAAAAAACACAGTCCATTCACATGAACCACTCTAAAAAATGAAGTATCTCGGCATTTTCCTAACCAGAGAAGGGAAAGACCTTTGCAATGAAAACTACAAAACACTGCTCAAAAAATCCAAGACACAAACAAATGGAAAATATTCCATGCTCATGGATAGGTAGAATCATCATTGTTATAATGTCCATCCTACCAAAGGCAATCTATAGATTCAATGCAATACCCACTAAGTCACCAACATCATTCTTCTCTGACCTGGAAATGACAAACAGAAATTCATATGGAAACATAAATGAATAGCCAAAACAATCCTTAGCAAAAGAAACAAAGCAGGAGGTATCACTTCCAGACTTCAAACTTTAGCATAAGGTTACAGTAATCATAACAGCCTGGTATTGGTACAAGAAAAGGCGTATAAATCAATGGAACAGGATAGAGATTCCAGAAGCAAAGCCTCAATTCCTCAACCTACTTATCTTTGACAAAGCATCCAACAACAACCACTGGGGAGAGGAGGATCTATTCAGTAAATGGTGCTGGGAAAACCGACTGACCATATGGAGAATATTGAAACAGGACCCCTACCTATCACCACACACAAAAATTAACTCTAAATGGACCAAAGGCCTCAACGTAAAACCTTAACTTATCAGAATCTTAGAAAACGCAGGAGACACTCTTGTGGAAATTGAAACTGGCAACCAATTCCTATTCAGACTCTAAAAAACAATACCTTAAGAAATAAGATAGACAAGTGGGACCCCATCATACTAACGAGCTTCTGCAAAGGAAAAGAAACCATTAAGAGAGCAGGGAGACAGCCCACAGAATGGGAAAAAATATTTGCCAACTGTATATCTGAAAAAGGCCTAACATCTAGGATCCCCAAGGGACTCAAATGTGCTGAAAGGAAAAAACAAACAGACCCTTTAAAAAGTGAGCAAAAGACATGAATAGACACTTCTCAAAAGAAGATATATGGGCAGCCAACAGACACATGAAAAAGTGATCAGCCTCACGCATCATCAGAGAAATGCAAATCAAACCACATTTAGATACCACCTAACACCAGTAAGAATGGTCATCATTAATAAAACAAACAACAACTGATGCTGGCAAAGGATGTGGAGAAAAAGGAACATGTCTACACTGCTGGTGGGAATGCACACTAGTGCATCCTCTTTGGAAGACAGTGTGGCGATTTCTGAAAGAACTAGAAATTGACCTTTCATATGACCCAGCAATTCTCCTATTGGGAATATACCCAGAGGAATTCAAATCATTCGACAAAAAAGATACCTGCATATGTATGTTTGTTGCCGCTCTATTCACAATAGCAAAAATATGGAACCATCCATGTTGCCCATCAAAGTTGGACTGGATTTAAAAAATGTGGTACATATACACAATGGAAAATTATGCAATCATAAAGAAGGACAGACATATGGACTTCTCAGCAACTTGGATGGATTTAGAGTCGATCATACTCAATAATCTATCACAGAACCAAAGAACAGAGTATCATACATGCTCACTCATAAGCGGACCTTGAACGATTATAATACCATAAGAAAGGGATTGGCAGTAGTGGGAAACTCTCTGAGGGGCGGGGTGGGGATTGGCAGTTGAGGGAAACTGCTATGACAGGGAGGGGCATGCCTCTTCAACAAGGGTACCTGCCCAATCAATGTTTGTATGCCTAACACTGAATTGTACCCCATATCTTTATAATAAAAAAATTGAAAAGAAAAAAATCCTTTTTTCTAAAAAGAGAGAGAAAGAGAGAGAACTCTTATCTTAAACTGAGAGAAAGGAAATAACACATAAATCAAGATAATGGGAGATAGTCTAGCATCTCTACAGTGTAATATTTTTCTAAGCATTAAAAATATCAAAAGGCTGATTGTCTCGGTGGCTCAGCCTTGTAATCCCAGCACTTTGGGAGGCCGAGGCAAGTTGATTGCTTGAGCCATGGCTTCAAGACCAGCCAGGCAACTTGGTGAGACCTCGTCTCTGCAATAAATAAAAAATTAGCCGGGTGTGGTAGCTCATGCCTGCAGTTCTAGCTACTTGTAAGGCTGAGGTGGAAGTATCACAGAGCCCAGCAGGTTGACGCTGGGGTGGCCATAAGCGTACCACTGCACTCCAGCCTGGGCATTGTAGTGAGACTCCAACTCAAAAAAAAAAAAAAAGTTATACATACACACATACAAACACACACACACACACACACACACACACACACCCGAAAAGACTGAAAGATTTATATTCACAGAAATTCATTTTGATTATATATGTGAATGAATCTAGCATTGTATCATGAAATTTTCTTTGAATTTTGTGAAAATCTGTCTGAGTAGTATTACAGAGGTAAAGATTAATAAACCGAGATAGCATCTGAAAAAGAGCAACGGGAATAATCAATAAGAAAAAAATGCAGGTACACACAAAGGGCTTTGACAGACTGAACTTGATTTTTTAAAAATCTGGTAGAGTGAGCAATTAAAAAAAATCATTCTCAGAGTTACTACTCCCATCACCACCACTACTAACTGCAGTTCATGTAAACAGAATAGAACATGAAATCATAGCACTAATAATGATTCTGCTCATTATCTTTACCATAATTAAATAATGAAACAATTCTGTTTACTGAGTATATCACATAATTTATTATTTAATCCACAAGATAACTCTGTTAGGCAGCGTTCTTACTGCTTGCAAGTCTTGAGAAACCTGAGGTGACTTGAAATTCCTAGTCTCACATCATTTAGAAGATGAAAGGTATTTGTTTATTTCCTTCTATGTAGTTGTGTATGCAATTAATAGACAAAATAAGTAGAAGGTATATATTCCTCAACGCTTTTTTTATGGTTCTGAGACTCAAAATGCAGTTGATAGAAATGAGGAGAGACAACAGTAATTAAATGCATAAATGGGATTTACAGATTTAATATCTACAACCCTTTGAGATAAGGCCTATTGTTAGTTTGTCTCATTTTACAGATGAGAAAGCTGAGGCAGAGAATTAATAAACCAGGGAATTGAGCAAGAGTAAGGAGATTTAAAACATAATAGATAAACAACTTAGATCTTCCAGACTCAGATATTTGAAACTGACTTTTCAAATTACAAGTGAGAAATCAGGTACATGTAAAATTCTGGAAAGCATCTTTTTCAGATTTTTCTCTGAACTGAAAGATTGACTCATGCGAAGGCACTTCTAATTTTCAGACTAAGACCTTTGACTTCAGCTAGCTAAATGTAGAGGTGCTGTGTACTATCCTGTAAACACCACTGTGAAACTCTCTGACTTTGATTATAATGGTGAACGGGTACATACAAGAAGATCGCACAGGATTAAAGAGGTATTACTTTGAGTAAGATGACCCTTTCTTCTTTTTGGATATTTTTATAGGATTAAGTATTTGTGAAATATTTGTGATAGTTATAGAATGAGGGAATTCAGAATAGCATTTTATGTTCTTTTCTAGAAGATGCCACAGCAGTAGTCTCTAATCAAAATTAAAATATCTGTTCTATTCTTCTGGGCCTGCATGTGTTCATATCCAATAATGCTATAGCAAAACAACATATGATATTTTCGTATCTTCACACTTTTCTTTAATTTCTCAGTTTCACTGTTTTTCACTCTTACCAAGGGAGAAACAGGTAAAGTATTGATCTAGAAAATTAATGGGAGAGAGAATGCTAAATTAAAGCAAGTAATGATGACAAAAGCTGAAGAAACTAATGGAGATAAAAATATGACAAATGCCCATTAAACTTTGGTATAATGTCATTTGTAATTTTGAAGAATTTAAAATCAATAAATACAAAGGCTGAAGAAAAAAACAAGAAATAAAGATATATAAATAGATCGCAAGAATATATTTTTTACAAATAATATTGATGGGATAATGAGTGAGACAGAGCACTAGCTTAGAAGGGTAATAAAAGTGAATGTAGTTCTTCCTTTTTTTTTTGAGTCAGAGTCTCACTGGGTCACCCAGGTTGGAGTACAGTGGCATGCTTACCACCACCACAGCTTCGACCTGCTAGGTTCAGGTGATCCTTCCGCCTCAGCCTTCCAGGTAGCTGGAACCACAGGCATGCGCCTCCATACTCAACTAATTTTTTTATTTACTGTAGAGATGAAGTCTCAGCATGTTGCTCAGGCTGGTCTCTAACCCCTGAATTCAGGCAATCCTCTCGCCTTGGCCTCTCAAAGTGCTGGGATTACAGGCTTGAGCCACTGCGCCCAGCTCTATTTTGTTTTTAACTTTGAGAGACTTGGGCATACCAGGAATCAAAGCTGCAGAGCAAAGAGACTGCTAGAGATCAATAGATTCAGAGCGAAGCGTGATAGATTGGTATCCACAGCAGAAAAGGACAAGGTAAGTTGGATGATAGTAAAGGCATCATCTCCAAGGAAACAAAAATGAAGCTTAGAAAAGATGACTGGATGGAAGTATATAGGGATGTTCCTGAGAGTAAGAGGGCTTTAAGGGTTTCACACCTAAGGATTCAATAGAATTGGGAAATAAGAACCAGGGACATTTGCTGAGAGTGAGAAGAAGGTGAGTGGCATGAATGGAGTGTTGAATGTATAAATTACCTTAAAGGGAAAGATTTCCCCCAAAATCTGAGCATCCAACTAAGGCTGGTGATAATGAACATGTAATGACTTCAGGACAAACAATTGTGAATCTTTTCCTCCAAGATTTACCAGCCTGGCAATGACAAGGGAAATGAGCAGTTGGATTTATACAAGTGGACAAGTGCTTTCACCTTACCTGTGCTAAATGTAATAATGACAATGAATAAGAAAGACGAATCCAATTATCTGTAGCTTTGGCTTCTATTGATGAAATCTGGGACAGGGACTGTGTTTGAGGACATTCTAGGGTCTCTGAAGTCATGCCTTGAACCTATATAACTACAACCCTGAATTACAAAGTGGTTACCTGAATGGCCACTGCAGTCAGAATGCTTGGTTTCAAGTCTCACCTATGACACTTAGCCACTGTGTAAAGTACTGTCAGTTTCTCAATCTTTCCATTTCCTTGTCTTTAAAATGAAAATAAACTTCACTGTACAAACCTCACGGAGATTCACTGAGCTAATACCTAAAATATTGCCTGCCTGATTACATTAAGCAATCTATAAATATTGGTACAAATTAGACTCTATGAAAATCCCTTTCCCAATTTCTATAGTCTCCAAATGATAAAGCAGAAAGTTAAAAATATATAGGTAATGAAGACAAGAAATTATTATTTAATTTTTTAATGGTATTATAAATAGCACACAGAGTATTCCTTCTGTCAATTCCTTTAACAACAAATTGAGAATAAAGTTTAGAGTTAATTTTTAAAAAGCAATTAGTTTGTTCCATTTGTGCCTGAACTTATGAACTTATTGCCTCTGACTCCATTTCTTTATACATGAACAAAATGTTAATTCAGTTTGGTTGAATACTGCTGTTCTAATAGCTGAAAGTAGTTTTTATCACTAGCTCATTAGAGCTATTTGAAATTTCCACTGGAAATATTACATTTTAATGGAAAAAGTTCTGCATATGCTAGGTAGAACAGGGTAGTGAAACTTGAACAGAATGTTTGCTTCTCTAATTAAAGGCAATTAAGTACTTAATTAATGATGATTGCTGTGTACTTATGCACCCATTCATATGGCCAATGAATAAACAATCAACTTTTAAATTTTCAGCATTCCGCTGTTTCATTTAACTACTGGTCTTAGAAAAAAGTGTGGTTCAAAGGTAGGTGAGGGAAGTAAGCCTACACAGAGACTATATTCAATACCTATGCTCTGAGTAATTGGCCCAGCAACTTCAGCATCACCTGTTAAAAATATACAATCTTGGGCTTCATTTTAGAAATATCAAAACAATTCTGCATTTCAAAAAGATGCCTTGGTGATTCACATGCATCTTAAAATTTGACAAGCTCTGCCTAGTGAAGATGTTTATATTTTCTGGGAAAACGAAGACTGCATTTACAGGTTTTTGCATTCTACTTTTTTCTATTCCTTTGACTTCTAACTAAATAGAACTGTGAAAGCAGATCTGGGAAATCTGAAAATGAGTCAAAAGACACTCCACCTCTAGGTGCACTCTCCAGGAGGGCATTTTGTTAGTGCCTCCACATCTCTCCTTCCCCAGAACTGAGTGAAAAAGACTATGTCCCTAAGCTCAACCCCGACTTTGTTTCTTCTCCAATGTGATAGATTTTTGGTTGGAGAAATAGGAGGCTCATGCTGTGTGTACCAGTGTAGCTCATCAATTTTAGCAAGCACAGCTTTTGAAAACAAAATCATAAAATATGACTGAACATACAGTTTGAAGACCGGGGATAAATTTCACTATGACAAGAACATTTTTTATTCCCGCAAGTTTGTCCTGGGTGATATATGCTTTATCAATAAAGACAGTTGTTGTCAAGTTGTCAGGCTAAGTGGATCTAAGAGAACAAGGAGGAATGGCACAACACAGCCCAAACATATTTGTTTAAAGTTATGAATTAAATATTTTTTGTTTGATGTATTTCACCAGCATGTATATTTTTAACATTAAGAAGAGAGCAGACAATAATAAACTTAGTTTTACAAACAGGACTTGAAATTAGGGTTCAGTTCAGAGTTGTAATAATCACTGGATGTCCTTTTAAATTATAAATCAACTCTTTGTTTTGAAATTATTTGATTAAACTAAATCTCATAAATAAATGTGATTTTTTTCTTCATGAAATTTATATAACATATATCTAAAGTCATTTTTAGATAACATCTTTCCCCTGAGAACTAGGATCTCTAAACATAGCAAATTGTGGGTTTCTCATTGCTATAACATATCAATTTCTAGAACCAAATTATATTACCTATGTAACAGTGCAGACAAATTTGACACCTTTGGGAAGATATCCATTTTTTTTTTTTGCCTTGATGTATCTTCTGAAGATTAATTTCCCTCAAAACTCACTTTGAAGTTCAAGGTTATGGAACAAGTTGAGAAAAAAGAAAAACCCCAAATGAGTGATATAATAAAATACATGATTTGTAGTTCACCTAAGAGTAGAACATTGTTATCCTATCTGTTCAGATTTTAAACATTTGATAATCAGACTTTGAGAATTTAAGAAATATTTGAGACTTGAGTTTAAATGTCCACATTATACAGGGAATCTAAATACTATATTCCATGGTTAATTGAAACAGTACTTCTTAACCCTGGGAGAAAATCTAGTGTTCAGTTCCACCCCAGCCCAACTGAATCAGAATCACTTGGCGAGTGTGGCCTAAGCTAACCACAAATGAATAAAAAGCACTCAACTCTGATTCTAATTGAAGTTAAGGTTGAGATCTGTTTTCATTTACTAAAGGACACTTGTGTTCTTAGTATTTGATGCATAATAAAATACAACTCAAAATGCAGTTTTTATCAAGGAAAAGTAAATCTATTATTTCAAAGTATAAATTTCAAGCGATAAAAACCATCATACAAGACTTTGATAATAAAATCTTCAGTTATGTAAAATACTGGTTTAAAGTATAAAAAAATGCATCCTGATGAATTATACAGACACATGTGTTCTAGTAAAGATCACTGATGTCATTGCTCCTAACTCTTGTTGGTACAACTGAGATTTTTATTGCACTTTAAATTTTATACAAGGGAGAATATAGTCTTGTAAACATTCTTATAAGAAAAAGTATGCTATAACTTTCAGCTTGGGTGGTTCCATCTACAAAATAAATATATAACTGGAGTTCAGGATTTTAAAAAGGACTGTTATGTTTTGTTTGGAGTGATAGTCATTAACTAAAATATCACTATTTCCTTCATCTTATAATGCTCAGTTCTTAAAACTATTCAGCAAATTTCATATTAAAGCACTGTCTATGTCATTTTGGATAACAAAGCTATTATCTCTGTTTATAGATATTAGCTTAGTGACTTATCCTATGTTCTTGAGGAGGAGGCATTAGAGAAAATATGTACTCTGTCTATGAGTTTAGCATATTATTTTAGAAACTATAGCTTCTCCAAGAAGTAGGTCTTATTTAGCATACCTGGCAAAAGAAATATCTGGAAGTACACATATTTGCAAATAGATATAGGCCCAAAATAAGTAAAGTAATGTACTCATTATATATAAAAGCATTGCTTTGAAGATCTACAAAGGCAAACAAAGAAACAAAATTCTACTAGAAAAAAGTTTTATTTTTGGACTATTGATGGTATATTCTAGTTAAATTAAGTCAAAAATAATAGTTTTACTGACTTAAAGATGTTATTTAAAGTAGATAGGAAATGTGGAGATTATTGTTTTTTAAATGATTCACTGTAGAATCTAATAGTGTTATTATAATTTAAAATCATACAAAAATAAAACTTTTTTTAAAAGGAGAAAGAAAAATGGCTAAGGTACATACTGATAAAAAGAAATATAGAGAGATTAAAAAGGAATATATTATGTAAATAAGTTACATTAAACAATCTTTTTTTCATTCCTGTTCCAGCAAATCATGTTTATCTGCAGTCATTTCATAACTACAGATTCAGGGAAAGTGGGATGGCTGATGACCCTGGGAAAGGATATGATGTCTGGGGAAGTCTCTACTGAGCAGGCAGGAAAAATGTGAGGCTTTCAGAATTGAGGCAGTAGGTTTGTAAGAGAGTAGAAATGGAGAGAAGGAAAACAGGCAGCAAGACATTGATTTTTAAAAAATTTTAGAATGACAATGCTGCTAATTTTTAGTTATTCTAATTCTATTGTTTATTTCTCCTAAAAAATGGCATGGCACAATTAACTCAGCCTCGATCTCCTTCTTGAGTAGCTGAGACTATAGGTGCACATCAACACATACAACTAATTTTTGTATTTTTAGTAGCAACAAGGCCTTGCTATGTTGCCCAAGCTAGTCTCGAACACCTGGGCTTAAGCTATTCTCCCACCAGGATTACTCACATGAGCCACCTCGCCTGGCCAGATTGAAGTCTTTAAAGGAGTAAGAAGTGTGTCTAATAGTTTGAGGAGAACCATCTCTCTGTACAATGCTGGTATAACTACAAGAGTCCAAGATGGCCATGCTCTGTGACCTGGGAGTGCAGCTCCTTAGAGCCTTACAGTTCTCAAAAGGAATCCAAGAGTTCCCAGGAAAGTTTGGTGAGGCAGCTGATGGTGCTGACAAGTATCAGATGGTTTCACAGTGGCTCTTGAGAAGGGATCCTGCAGTTCACCTACACTAGGTAGAACGCTTAGGCTTAAGATAAATAAGGTATCCAGCAATTCTTCACAGAAGTCAAAGCCAAGGAGAGCTGGGGTGAAGTCTGACTGGCTGGATGAATTGTTAACAGTAAACTAAGTGCAGAGAAGCAACGGATGCTGGAAGCTCAAAGTATCTCTGCTGTGGAGGACACTGAAGATCATGTAAGCTCCCCTACATACTAGAGGCCCTCTGTGAAAGGAGAAGGGAGAGGACTATGAAACAGCACTTAAAGAAGCTGAGTTATCCAAAAAAGAGTTTTCTGAAACCACAGAGACCAAAACATGACTACCATTGCTATGGTTAAAATTTAATTTTCAACATCTCAAAAAGTAGAGGGTGGGATAAAGATGGTGAAGGTAATAATAGCAGTTATAAGAAACAGAAATGCACCCAAGAATGTGTCCAGTGCGGGACTTCCCCATGTGTTTTATTTTTTTTTTTTATTTTTTTTTTAATAATTAATCAGTATTTTTATTATAGTTTTGTGGGGTACAGTTAAGGGTTAGGTGTACAATTACGTTTCATTCAGACACCCTGTTGATAAGAGGTGTTTTCCCAGCCCCAGACAGATATTTGCTACTGTTAATCCCATCTCCCTCCCCCCCATAGTTTCCTAGTACCGTCAGTCATTTTCTTATAGTATTACATTGGATGTTCAAGGTCCATTATATGAGTGAGAACATGTGATATTCTGATCTTTGTTTCTGTGTGAGGTCACTCAGTATTATAGACTCTAGTTCCATCCAGGTTGCTGCGAAATTCATGATTTTGTTCTTTTTTATGGCTGCGTAGTATTCCATCGTGTATATGTACCACATTTTTTTAATCCAGTCCTCTTTTGATGGGCAGCATGGTTGTTTCCAGGTTCTTGCTATTGTGAACAACGCTGCGATAAACATACGTGTGCAGGTATCTTTTTTATAGAGTGATTTGTGTTCTTCAGGGTATATTCCCAGTAGGGGGATTGCAGGGTCATATGGAAGGTCAATTTTTAGAGTTTTTAGGAATCGCCACACTGCTTTCCACAGAGGTTGCACTAGTTTACACTCCCACCAGCAGTGTAGAAGTGTTCCCTTTTCACCACACCCTCTCCAGCAGCTGTTATTTTTTGAGTTGTTGATAATTGCCATTCTGACTGGAGTTAGGTGGTATCTCAGTGTGGTTTTGATTTGCATCTCCCTGATGATTAGTGAGGTTGAGCATTTCTTCATGTGTTTGTTGGCTTCTCGAATTTTTTTTTTTATTTCCTTTCAATTTAACATAATTATATGTATATTTTCACATTTCAGCTTCTGATAAAGTCTTGGTCATAGAAAACTATAAGGTAACTGAATTTTGCTCCAATTTGCTTTTTGTCTTTAATCATGTTACAAGTGAGTTTTATCATTTCAGTGCTAGTAGCAGTGGTGACATATTTGTGCATATTACTATGGCAACAGTGCTTCTCCTGAGACGAGGGCCATGTATTTTTGGTTCCCTATTCTGAAATCCCAAGTTTACCAACAGATACAGCTTTGTGAGGGTGGCTTTAAATTTAATTGCTTCAAGAAAGTGCTGTGGACATGGCTGTACTGCCCAGGTTTACACATCAAAATTGAAGGACATTTTTACCCAGTTTTAGGGAGTGCTGCTGTCAAATACCATCAGCAGTCAACCTTTTCGTAATTACCTTCAGCTAAAGAAAGTCATCTTGAGCAAGGTCACCTATCCATAAAAGGCACAGCCTCAATCCAGTAATTGAAAAATATAGCAATTCAAGGCTTGACTCACTACCACAAATCAAAACAACTCTTATGCTCTATCCTAGTTTCTCTTCTTGATAGATCTCAGATCTATCCTTAATGGGCTAATAAGTTTACTTAAGTTTTGGCAGCAACTATTCAACAGATGACAGCATATTCTATAGGTCTATCCTATATACCTGGTGACATGGAGCGCTTCCAACATTGAATGGGACCCATATGATTCAACAGACTCTAATTCTAGGTGGTATCTATAGTAGAAAAAGATATGTAGAATTGATGGCAATCCCGAATATGAGAGTCACAATACTGACTAAAGATTCTGGAGAAAGACCATGCTATCTGCATCAGACTGAATGCAACTATTAATTTATATTAATTTCATATAAATATGCTTATATTATATAATTTAAAATAAATGTAATGTAACTATCATATCCAGACCTAGATGTAGTTATAAATAGATACCTATACTTATCTCTATATCCATACCTCTCGATCTATATCTAGCAGGCTATGTTTTACCCCCTACATCAAGTACAAAAACACCCTGACTCAAGTACAATATCCCTTTAGTTTAGCAATTCTCCCATACTTGAGAATATTTTAGAGGTCTTCAGATGAAATTAGTTCAAAGTGCTTACTTGAATAGAGACTGATGGAATGTTAGAAAACCGAAAAGTTCAATTTATGAATATCTGGTGTGTAAGATGGCCAGGTCCTCTATTTATAGTGGTTGTTCAACCATCTCCCAGTTATCAAACTATCCCTCTCAATGGTCCTTTAAACAAAATACTTTCTACTTCCTAGGCAGCAACTCTACCTTGGACAAGTATTTGACTAGGGGACCTTGAAGCTCAGTGTCTTGTCTCTCTGTCTTTTCTCTTCAGTATTCTGTCTGCATTTCTATTTGCCACTTTACACAAATACCTTCTGCTCTTCATGCAATCTCTTGCCCTTCAGGTGCCAAATCTGGAACTTGTGTCATTGCTATCACAGAACTAGTTCCCTTTTTATATCAAGGAGGGACTGTTTCCTAGAAATACAGATTATCCGACCATGCTCGGTGGCTCAGCACTTTGGTAATCCCAGCACTTTGGGAAGCCGAGGCGAGTGGATTGCCTGAACCTACAGGTTTGAGACCCACCTGGGCAACTTGGCGAGACCTCGTCTCTACAATAAATCAAAAATAAGCCGGGTGTGGTAGCACACACCTGCAGTTCCAGCTACTTGGAAGACTGAGGCGGAAGGGTCGCCGGAGCCTAGCAGTTCGAGACCGCGGTGGCTAGGAGCGTGCCACTGCACCCCAGTCTGGGTGACAGAGTGAGACTCCAACTCAAATAAGAAAGGAAGGAAGGAAGGAAGGAAGGAAGGAAGGAAGGAAGGAAGGAAGGAAGGAAGGAAGGAAGGAAGGAAAGAAGGAAGGAAGGAAGGCAGTTTATTTAAACCCACTGCTTTGAAGGTGAGGGAAGATGTTTGTTTTTATTATGGAATGCTTTTTCACCCCACAACATGACAGTCCACAATGAGTTAAGCAATTCCTAATATAGCAAAGTAAAAGCCTATAAAACTCCTATATTTAACAACAAGAGTGAATAACCACAGTCAGCTACACTCTTCTGCCAAAAAGCTGTTTGCATCACACAGAGATATATCAAACATATCATTCCAGAGCTTTTCGTCTGCCTTAAAACCTGTAATTTTCATTGCCTATGAAAGGTGAAATCTTTCTTTCAGACCATGTTACAATAGAACTATATGAACAGTAAAAACATATGCCCATCGATGGTTGATTGGGTAAAGAAAACGTAGTATATAGCCACCACAGATTATAATGTAGCCATAAGAAAAGAACATCATGTCCGCTGCAGGCAGCAATATGAATGGAGCTAGATAACATCATCCTAAGTGAACTCACTTGGAAACAGAAAACAAAACACCACATGGTCTCACTTATATGTGGGAGACGAATGAATACAAAGATGGAAATAATAGACACTAGGGACACTAAAAGAGGGTATGCAGTAAAGGGGACTAAGACTCCAAACTTATTTATTGTGTATGGTGTTCACTACCTTGGGAATGCATCTCCTGAACTCAAATCCCACCACTATGCAATATGTCCATGTAACAAACATGTCCTTGTGTCCCCTGAATCTAATAAAAAAATAATTCTCCTGATAACAATGGAGAGTCTCCCATTCCTCCAAAGCAAATATTGTTTTCTAGTTTATTTGCACAATAGGCTTCCTCAAACTAAGAAAGCCTAGATGAGGAGAAAATAAAAATCTCAAAGGTATACAGCAAAACCCTGGATTTTATTTGTATTCCTACCTCTGCTGATCTTTTCTTCTGATGGATCTTTCTTTCGTGTACATCTTTAAAAAGTTTTTACAAATAATCACTTTGGGTTCACAGAGAATAGAATAAAATGGATAGTGTTTAAATTTACATAACAATTGAAAATACTAATACATTAAAATAATTAGAAATACTAGGAAGAGAAGGTGGCAGGGGACAAGTGTTACAAGGGACCCAAAGCATGAGTGCCTATCCACCTTGATCCTACTCTTACTGTGAAGCATAATCATTTAGATTTTCAATCTTTTCATCAGCCTCAAATACTAAGTTCTTTTCACTGCTACAACAAATTACCACAAATCTAATCGCATAAACCAACATAAATGTACTATCTAACATTTTTGAAGGCCAGAAATCTAAAATGAGCAACAGGGCTGCATTTATTTCTGGAGGCTCCAGAAGAAAATCAATTTCCCTACCTCTTTTATATTCTAGAGTTCACCCAAATGCCTAGGCTCCAAGACCTATATCACTCAACATCTGTTTCCATGGTCACAATTTCTTTGACTTTGATACTCCTCCCTTATGATAAGGACCATTGTGATTATACTGAGTCCACTTAGATAATCCAGGATAATTGTCTCATGTCTCATATCTCATCCAGGATAACTGTCTCATTAAATAGATCCCATTTAAATTCTGCAACTTGATCACACCTACAAAGTTCTTTTTGCCATGTAAGGTAATATATTCAGGGAATTTTGAGAGTAATATGTAGACATACGTCCTTGAAGGCCATAATCTTGCCTTTCATCCCTTCCCACCCCCACCCTCACCGCATTCAGCATCTCAAGACCAGTATTATTTAATCTTGCTGTACATTAGAAAGATATGAGGTGTTTTTATTACTAATTCCCATGCCTGAGGTCCATCTCTAGAAGCTCTGGTTTAATTGTCTTAGAGTTGCAACCTAGGCAGCTATGTTTGTCAAAAGATTCTCAACTGTACCCTAACTTAAGAAACATTTTGGTACACTATGAGATTATTCCCAATGATTCTTGTTTGACTCTTATTCCACAGAAGAAAAGATATCTAAATATAGTTTAGTTTTCCCTCAATAACTTCCTTATTCTAATCATTCTCACCAAGGTTCTCCCCCTCCTTTCAATATGCCAAAATAAGTTCTGCATTCCCATGTGATTTTCATTAAAAACACTAGTGTTGTTTGACCTCAATATCCTCTGCATAATTTTCATCGTAGAATGTATCAAGTATATAATTTTCCTTTTGGGTTTTTGCTTGCCTGTTCAATATACCTATTATTTCAGCTTACCTAACTCAGAAGAGGTTGTTTTTAACACTGTTTTGGAACCTTATAAAGAGTGATTTGTATCTTGTGTCACATTTTTATGAGGTATCAGAGAGAGGTAACTACACATCTAGGTTTGTGCCTTTGTTGCCACAGTATAGAACTTTCCTAAAATATTAAGCTTAACTGAATATTTGGGAGAAATGTTAACAGTAATTATAAACTAATTACAATATTGTTAAAATCAAAATTATTTAAAATAAAATTGATATTGCATCAAAAACAAAAGAAAGTAATGTTATAAATGCATCTTATTTTTAGATCCTGTAGTGATCCTAATAATATTGGGTCTATATAGACTCCTTATCAAGAAATAAATGATGTTGGAAGAAGTAAATTTTATTTTTAGATCATGGGATAACAAGCACAGGGTAGAGAATATCCAGAGAGAACATGAAGAAGAGCAGAGAGAAACATTTGTATAAAATATTGTAAAAATTTCTTATTGAGCAGAGACTCAGTGGGGTCTTCAGAAGAATAGAAGACAGGTGTCTAATGCTTAAGCAACCTACCAGGTTCTATTCCCCTCACCTTCTCTTCTTCTCTTTCCTTATCTTATTTTTTTCCTCTCTTCCTTCAATTGAAGGTATCTCTTCCATTTCCCCTACCTTCTCAAGGAGTTCAGTTATTCTTAAAAGCCAGAGAAGTCATTTGTTTGTGGACAATCTCTGCTTTCATCCATGCAACCAAAATCTCTGTGGGGAATAAAACAAAACAAAACAAAATAGAATGATGGCTATTTTATTCTTGTAAAAATAAATTTTAAAAATGTATACAAATTCAAATCTGTATAAACTTTGTGGCCACACATTTTAAACATTTCTTCTCATTAATACTCCCAGGTAAATATCATGAGATAAAAACAGTATGGTCCTCCAACACTTAGTGAGTGTAAATACAGATGAACCCTTTTATGAAAAAGCCAGCTTCTTGACCTGGGGTCACTTCCCTCAGTGTTGGATTCCTCACTTATAAAATGAGGGTGTTAGATCAGGCAATCTCCATGGACCCCACCAGTCCCAAAGCTGCCTCAATGTTATTGAAACTGCATGAAGAAAAACAACTCAGTGGGATAGGAACTTATAAAATTTTAACTTATTCCAGCCAGAGAATCTTCATCTTAGCAGGTTTTATGTCAAGATAGGAACAGATGTCATTTGACTTTGTAATTTGGGTTTAATTGATTTACAGGCTCATGATACCCTGCAGTGCAGTGACTTCTCCAAGAAGGAAATAATTGGTACTCTAGAAGATGTTTAAATTATCGGAGATAAAATTATGTTTATTTTTCATGCTGAAATCACTTTTGCTTTCCTGACTTTCTCAAGGTCGTCTCTATGGCCTGCTTTACTTCTCTTCACCTTTTCTCCCTTTTTACTCCCTTTCCTGGCATCATTTATCTTGAGAAAACTCTGAAGTGTGTCTCTTGAAACCATTTTCCTGAATTCATTATGCATTTTCGTCTGCTTGCTGGACATGGACATCTCTGCTTTTATGATCCACAAAGACTAAAACTTAGCACATCCAAAACAGTAGTCACTTTGTCTGCCTTCATTACACTACGCCACTTTGTTTTATAAAATTATCTGCATCTTCTCCAATCACTAAGGTTGGAAAACTTTTGCTGTCATGTCAGAATCCTGCCTTTCTCATGCTTTCGTATCAGTAACAAAGTTCTAGAATAGCACAAATGCTAACAGTACTAGCTCTGGTGTCAGACTACCTGGGTTTGAAATTTAGTTCCTCTGTTTTCCAGATGTGAGATCTTGGGTCTCAGCTACCTCTCAGTGAAATGGAGTGTATATTACTTCTCTTAGCTGTGTCATGATGATAAGATTCAATAATGCATATGAAGCTCTTGGCACAGAGTGATCATTCAATAATTGAGAACTATTATTCTGGTTGCCTCCCAAACTTAATATTTTTCTCAAATTTCCCTTCCCACCTGCACTAACAAAACATGAACTTTATTGGTCTCACACATAACCTTTCCACTGGTTCTACATTTTGTCCTCTTAACCGCCTACTTACTATATTATTCTCTGGTTTCCCCCTTTCTAACTGAAAAGCTTCTTATTTCTGATTTCTTACTGAATGAAACATTTTTTTTTTTTTGGAATTCAAGAGTCCCATAATTTTGTCACTATGTCATTTTTCAAATCTATTTACTAGTCTAGTACCTGTAACTTCAATGCACATAACTTTTAATATTTGCTTTCTTCCAGTCATACTATGTAATTTGTTCATACTCTTGAGTTTTCTCTTTTATTTCTCCTTGACAATGTCTCCATACCCATGTACTAGTCATTTCATGTAGGTACTCAAATGCTACTTAAGTGTTTACATTCTTAATCACCTGGGAAATTTTTCCTCTTCTCTAATTCTCATAACTAAGCTGTCCTTCACTTACAGTACTCATCTTCTTTATCCTTTTCATTAAATTTGCTCATGTACCTAGTCCATCTTCCTTATTTAACTGAAAACTACTTCAAGCAACAAACCATAATATACCAAATGGCTGTTCATTGGAATTGTAAATGAATAACATTTTAAAATAATTGAAATAAATAAAGAAGTAAATTCATAAATGAATGAATAAATGAATTAATGAGTTATCAGACAAAAATTATTTCTTTAGCATGTACTTCATAAATGGAGAGGAAATTGACAAGACAAAGCATCAAAATAATATTTATAAAGAAGAAATTTTAAAAAATGATTGTTATTCAGTATAATGACTCTGGTGCTAAAAACACAATAGCATGTGAAAGTTAATGCAAGAAATCATAATGTAAATGTCACTACTGATGGAGTGAGACAAATGGTAAGAGAAACAGTCAGTCACGGTCATTAAGAGGGATTAAACTTTTCACCTACACTCATTTGTTCTGTTTTGTTCATCACTACAGATATTTATGATTTTACCCTATTATAATATAATGACCCTTGATTTCAACCCTAGACTGGTCTAAATAAATAATAATAATGCTAATCTCCCATAGATCACTCTTTGTAGTTTCCAAGTGTTTTATGTATATTGTCTTTAATCTTCACAATGATATGTTATTTTTATTTTCTATAATAGATCAAGGGAATTGAGTACCAAAATGATTAAGTTGCCAACCTACTTATTAAAATAAAATCTTATATTCAAATCTAGGACTTCAGAATTGAAATTCAAGTTCTTTTATTTTTTTTATTTCTCCTACTCATTTAGGGTACATGTTACCTATTCAAATTCAGTGAAACAAAATGACAGAGCTGCATAGTATTTCTCTAGAAATTCACTTCTACTCTGACCAATACCATTTTTTTTAACAATGTAGTAAGTACAATTTTTTTTAGGGCTGAATAACAACTTTTTACATGCTGCTCATGCTTCCACTGACAAGAAATAATGGCTCCTTTACAGATTTCTCACCAGAGTACAACAAACCTGGGATGCAGAATCCTTGCTGCCAACTTGCTCTGAGGAATTGTGTTGTTCCTCAATAATTTGTTTACTTCCTCCCTGGAGTCCATTATCTCTGGATGATTTTAGGCTTGAAAAGACTGAGTAGCAGCAAGCATATGAATGTTTGCTGACAAATGTTGCTTTATTGTTGTGGAACACAGCACAATAATACATGGAAAAGTCAGCAAATTGTAATACTATGACAAAAATAATTATTTTTTAAAGTAAGAAATATTGGTAAGTAAAAATATTAATGTGACTGGGCTCAGTGGCTCAGCCTGTAAACCCAGCACTTTGGGAGGCCAAGGTGAGTGGATTGTCTGAGTCTGCAGGTTCAAGACCAGCCCAGGGAACTTTGTGAGACCTCATCTCTACAATAAACAAATAAACAAAGAAAATTAGCCGGACGTGGTAGTGCATGCCTGTAGTTCTGGCTACTTGGAAGACTGAGGTGGAAGGATTGCCAGAGCCAAGCAGATCAACACTGGGGTGGCCATGAGTGTGCCACTGCACTCCAGTCTGGGTGACAGAGTGAGACTCCAATTTAAAAAAAAATTAACTTAAAGTTTCTTAGTCTGGGTGAAACAAAGTAATTTACTAATGAATCTGATCTACTCTATTTAACATTGCACATTTTATTTGCTTCCCCAAAGAGCTGACTTTTAAATTATAACTATATTTATCCAATTTTCCCAGTACTAAATGTAGAATTATGTAAATCATATACAATCTGTTTTACTCTTAAAAACATCTAGCCAGCATTAAATGCAATTAAAATGTATAATTAAGCATGCTAAATTAATAATTTGCTAATTCTGAAAATGAGAACAAACTCCAGCTCTCCAGATACTTCACCAAAAAAAAAAAAAAAAAGTAAGTAGAAGATCTGCACTAAAAACTATAATACAATGATGAAAAAAACTAAATAAGTAAATGGAAAGATAGCCTATGTTCACAGAGTGAAAAAATCAATATTGTTAAACTGCCGATGCTACCCAAAGTGATCTACAGAGTCAAAGAAATTCTTATCAAAATTCCAATGTCATTTTTCACAGAAATAGGAAAAAAAAGATTCTAAAATTCATACAGAATGAAAAAAGATCTCAAATAGTCAAAGCAATCATGAGCCAAAAGAGAAAAAACTGAAGTCATCACACTCACTGATTTTAAAATGTATTATAAAGCTATTGTAATCAAAGCAGCATGATACTGACATAGTAACAGACACATTGACCAATGGAAAAGACAGAAACTCCAGAAATAAATCAAAGTATTAACGGTCAATTGACTTTTGACAGATGTCAAGAATGTCCAATGGGAAAAAGAAAGTCTCTTTAATAAATAATATCTGGAAAACTGTATCTCTATGTGCAGTAGAATGAAATTAGACACATCTCACATCTTATACAAAAATCAACTCAAAATGAATAAAACATTTAACCGTTAAGATTTTTAGTGGTAAATTTACTAGAAGAAAACACAGGTGGAAAGATCCTCAACATTGATTTGGGCAATGATTTCTTTGCTAGTACCCGAAAAGCATAGATGACAAAAAGGAAAATAGGCAAATGAGATTGCAGTAAACTAAAAAGCATCTGCACAGCAAGAGGAAGATTAGCAGAGTGAAGAGACAACATATGAATTGGGAGAAAATATTTGCAAATCCTAGGCCTGATAAAGAGCTAAAGTCTAAAATATATAAAGAACTCAAACTTAATAACAGAAAGCAAATAACTTTAATAAAATGATCAAAGAAGCTGATCAGAAAATTCTCAAAAGAAGAAATACAAATGTCTACAGATATATATATACGTATATATGTATATATATATATTATATATAGTGCCCAATCACTCTAATTAAGAGAGAAATGCCAATAATTCACTATGAGATATCATCTTATACCTATAAGAATGTCTATTACAAAACAGATTAACAATAACAAGTGTGGATGAGGATGTGGCGAAAGGGAGCACCTGGATACGGTTGGTGGGAATGTAAATCAGGACAGCCACTTTGAAAGATAATAGGGAGGTTCTTCAAAAAACTAAAAATAGAGTTAACATATAATCAGCAATTCTACTTTTGGGCATATATCCAAATGAATTAAAATTGGTATGTTGAGATACCCTCATTCTCATTTTTATTTCAGCATTATTCACAATAAGCATGATATTGTCCTAAGTGTCCACCAATGAACAAATGAATAAAGATAATTTGGTACACATACACAATGTTCCGAACAAGAAACAAATTAATTTACTTTTGATAAATATGCAAAGTGAAATAAACTAAGGACAGCAAAATCAATACTATATGATCTCACTTATATGTGGATTCAAGAAAAGCCTATTTTATAGAAACATAAAGCAGAAAGGTAGTAATCAAAAGCTGAGGAAGAAGAAGAGAGCTTGAGAAGGACATGATGACCAAAGAGTACTAAGTTTCAGATCGTAGGAATAAGTTTTATTTGTGTATCACACCGAATGGTGACCACAATTAATAGTAATATATTGTATATTTCAGAACTGCTAAATGAATAGAATATTTTTTGGTGTTTGGGAAAAAATATTTGCCAACTGTATATCTGACAAATGTCTAACATCTAGGATCTACAAGGAACTCAAATACGTCGGAAGGAAAAAAAAACAAACAGCCCCATTAAAAAGTGGACAAAAGACACAAACAGACATTTCTCAAAAGAAGATATATGGATAGTGAACAGACACATAAAAAAGTACTCCGCCTCACTCATCATCAGAGAAATGCAAATCAGAACCACAGTGAGATGCCACCTAACCCCAGTACGAATGGCCATCATTAATAAAACAAACAACAGATGCTGACGAGGACGTGGAGAAAAAGGATTGCTTCTACACTGCTGGTGGGAATGCAAAATAGTGCAACCTCTTTGAAAGACAGTGTGGCAATTTCTGAAAGAACTAGAAATTAACCTTCCATATGACCCAGCAATTCCCCTATTGGGAATATATCCAAAGAAACTCAAATCATTCTACAAAAAAGATACCTGCACACGTATGTTCATTGCAGTTCTATTCACAATAGCAAGGACATGAAACCAACCATGTTGCCCCTCGAAGCTGGAGTGGATAAAAAAAATGTGGTACATATACACATGGAATATTATGCAGTCATAAATAAGGACAAACATATGGACTTTGCAGCAACTTGAATGGATTTAGAGTCGATCATACTCAGTGATCTATCACAGAAACAAAGAACAGAGTACCATATGTTCTCACTCATAAGCAAACCTTGAACAATTATAATACTAAAAGAAAGGGATTGGCAGTAGTGGGAAACTGTTGGGGGAGGGGAAGTGGTATTGACAGTTGAGGGAAACTGCTAAGGTAGGGAGGGGCATACCTCATCAACAAGTATACCTGTATAACCAACATTTGTATGCCTAACCCTGAATTGTACCCCACATATTTATAATACAAAAATAAATAAAAATAAAAAAGGAAAAAAAAATCACCAAAAATAATAAGTTGGTGAAGTAATTAATATGTTAATTAGCTTGATTCACTCTTTATACAATATGTACCTAGATCAAGACATTACATTGTACCCTATAAATATACACAATTAAAAAATTTCTAGCAAGGACAGAAAAAGACAAAATTACAAAATAATGGGGGGTGAAATCAATCTGAAAATCAACCTCTTGTTAATAGTTTATAATTTGGGAGTTATAGAGAAGTAAATTTAAAATCACAACCAGTAAGAAATATTTGTTTTACCCCTGGAAGGACTTAAACTTGTCATAAATGAAAAAAATTCTTACTGGAAAATTTAGATCTTCCTTTACATCTTGTCACTCAACTTATAGTACCAGAACTGTCAGTGACAAAGGAATTGAGCAACCATCCCTCTGGTATATTTTCACTCAGCAGGAAAAATATTTTTTCCCCTCCTCCACATCACATATCTCAAATGTCTGTCTTTTCTTTTTTTATAGATTGCACCATCTTTAAGTGAAGACTTGTGAAGTTACTCATACTTTGTGGGGTGGGAGACATAAAATACTGATAGTAAAAATATATTCCAGTTTAGAAAGAAAATATCACTGATTATAGTGCATGATGGGGAATGTAGTTTTTGTTTGGGCAATTTTTCAATGATAAAGTCTATTAGAAACTAGCACATATACTCTAGTTGAACTCAATGTAAGAGAGTCACTGGTTTTAAGTGTACCATATCAATAATTCTTCCATATTTTAAGATGAATTGGGAACACTGCCAATATAAAATTTAAGTGATCAATACTTATGTGAATACCATTTCTCCAACAGATAGCAATCACGGGTCCATGATAAACCTCTAATTTTTCAAAAATCAATAAACAAATAAATAAGATAATCCAGAATGAGATATATGCAAAATATTTCTGCATGAGGAAGCATTTGTTATCATTCTGAAAAGCTCAAAGAATTTAAAATATCACAAAAATATTTTTCAATAAGAAACCAATATACATAATCTTTAATAACCTCAATACAGTACAAACATATATGAGCCACAAATAACATTTGCTTAGAATTGTACCTGGGGCATAGTAAACCTTCAACAAACAATAACTATTATTAATATAACAAAACAGGAATAGTAATAAATAGAGAATAGAATGTCAAGAAATAGAAGAGAAAAGGCATAAAAGGATTGTAGGACAATATAATGCAATAACCATACTGACGTTTTGACATAAAGTGATGTAGGTGCAAGAATTTGGATAACTGGAGGACTAGTATTTGATTTCTCTAAGAGGAAATGAGAAAAAATGAGCACCCATGGTGGTTGTTTGTCAGAATCAATAACAGGCAAATCTTTTAACTTTGTGGCTGCTTGAGTCAGTGGATAACAATTGGAGAAAATGATTGACTGGCAACATATTTAAAAGGAAAAATTGGAGAATGAGGCAATCATATGTAAAAGATCCCATAATGTGTGTAGGACTCTATAAGTAATGTGTATGTGTAGAGCTACGTGCATTCTAAGAAAAGATCTGAAAAGACCTTATTCTGTTACCTCTGTCTAAACTTCAAGCTTTGTGCATGGAAAAAGTGAAGTCTATGTCAGAGTTTTCAGCTACTTAACTAAGTGCTAACATGAGTTCCAACATACACAAATAGCTTCTCAGAAAAAAACTAGGAGATTTATTTACTCCAGGTATTTAAGAAAATTTTTGTTGAACTATTACCTGGTCACCAATCTGAGTTGAAACTTCAGTGTAATGTACAATAAAAGATATAGATTTTAGAAAATTAGTTTAGAATAGTCACTGAACAAAAAATAATAGCTGCAGCAAGCAGCAATAATAACAAGTTCTTGGGAGAGGATCTATTTTTCAGAGTTGCCATATTTTATTATTTAAAATATTTAGCTTTCAACAAAAATTATGAAACATGCAAAGAAATAAAAAATTATGGTCTATTTGCAGGGGAAAATAAGCAATCAATAGACGCATTCCTTGAGGAATCAAAAACATTGAACCTACTAATCAAAGTCTCTAAATCCCTTACCTTATATATTTTTAAAGAGAAAAAGAAATCTTGCCTAAAGAAGAAAAGGATAGCTGGGCGTGGTAGTGCGCACTTGTAGTTCTGGCTACTTGGAAGCCTGAGGTGGAAGGATCACCAGAACCCAGCAGGTGGACGCTGAGGTGGCCGTGAATGTGCCACTGCACTCCAGCCTGGGTGATGGAGTGAAACTCCAACTCAAAACAAAAAACAAAACAAAACAAAAATCAAAGAAAATTAAGAGAATGATGCCTCATCAAAGGGAGAATATCAGTAAAGAGAAATTATACACAAGAATCATGTAATTTCTGGAATTCATAAGTATAATAACTGAACTGAAAAATTTACTAAAGGGGTTCAAAAACAGATTTCAGCAAGTAGGACAAAGTATAAGTAACTTGAAGACTAGTCAATTGAATGTCATACTCTGAAAGTCAGAATGATGACTACTGAAGCAAAATGAACAGAGCCTGAGACCTGTGAGACACTGTCAATTATTCTAGCATCCAAAGGGTGGGAGGGGTGCTCAAAAACAGAGGGGAGAAAGGAATAGAAATCATTTTTGAATAAAGGATAAATAAAATTTTTTTAATTTCATGAAAAAACATGAATCTTCACATCTAAGAAGCTCAACAAACTCTACATTTTACAAACTCAAATGAATGCACAAAATTACATTGTAAAAGCTAAAGACCAATAAGAATTTCAAAAGCAGCAAGAGAATTGAGCCTGCATTTGCAAAGGATCCTAAATAATGTTAACTGCTAATTTTTCAACAGAAACCATGGAGACCAAGACATGTCCAAAGTGCTTAAAAAGAACACCCAAAAGATAAAATTCTCCACCAATACTTATATGATAAGAAAAATTGTCCCTCAAAAATAAAGGAGAAATTAAGACATTTCCAGATAAATTGGAAAAAAAAAAAAGAGAGAGAATGACTTACATATCAGCTTTAAGAGAAATACTAAAGTCTTTCAGAATAAAATGAAAGGGCAGTAGTCAGTAACTAGAATCCACGTTAAAAAATAAAGAATACCAGTAAAGTTAATTACTTCCATAACAGAGAGGAGAAATATACTTTGTAACTATTTCAAAGGCAATGACATAAAACAACAATAATAAATCTATGTTAATGTGTACATATGTTATAATTATTTAACACCAAGAATATTGTTTTGGGAATGTACATTTTGCTGCTGGAAATACTTTAACAGTTTCTCAAAAAGTTCATCATAAGTTTACCATATGATCCAGAAATATCACTCCCAGGTAATGTTGAAGAAAATTGAAAGCATATATTCACATAAAAACTTGTACACTAAGACTTATGCCAACATTATTCTTAATTATTAAAACATGAACATAATGCAAATGTCATCAATGGACAAATACATAAGGAAATATGGCATATCTACACTGTATTAGTTTTTTGTGTCTTGTAACAAATTATATAAACTTGGTGTTTTAAGATACCAGAAATATACTTTCTCACAGTTCTGGAGGTCAGAATTCTGAAGTTAGTTTCACTGAGTCAAAAATCAAGGTGTTGCCAAGGTTTTATTTTACCTGGAGAAATCTGTTCCTTGCCTCTTCTAGCTTCCAGTAGCTGCCAGTATTCCTTGACTGAGACCATATGTCTCCATTATCTGCTTCTGTCTTAACATTACTATATTCTCTCTGTGTGTGCTCATTGTCTCTCTGAATCTCTGTTACAAGGACATTCGTGCTGTTATTCAGTGCTCACCCAGATAATCCAAAATATTCTTGTCCTCTCATGGCCCTCAATTACATATGCAAATACTTTAAAAAATATTCAAAGAATCTTGTAATTTGGAAGTGGGCATATCTTTGGAAGTAGTTATTAGCCTATTGCAGTCGTATATCATACAGATGGGAGTGAAATATTTGGACATCTATATTAATAAAGATGAATTTTTATCCTTACCTTGCATTATATAAAACTTAATCAGAGATCCATTACAGACCTAAATATGAGCTAGATCTAGAAAACTTCTGTTAGAAATTATAGCAGAAAATAACTGTGAATTAAGGTTGGACAAAGATTTCTTAGAATATAAGAAGCATTTATTCCAAAAAGAAAAGATCTATTTGACATCACCAAAATTATAGTCTAATGGTCTTTGAAAGACATTGTTAGGAAAATGAACAGATCAGTCAAGACAGAAAGAAAATATTTGCAAGATAAATAGAATACATATAGAAATGGATATATGAGAATCTCACTAATAAGACACTCTCCATAAAATGGACAAAATTTTTGATCAAATTCTTCAACAAAGAAGAGATTAAGAGACTTTAGATGGGAAATAAGCCCTTTCAAGATCCTTATTATCATTGATCATTAACAAAATGCAAATCAAATTAGAATAAGATAAACACTCACCAAGTCTAATGGCTCAAACTAATGATACAAAGTGTCAAATGGTGCAGTTTTTTTCATGATGTTCCTAAACCAAAGTGGGAAGATGGATAAACACAATTTGCTGTTTTTATAATAGAATGCTACTCAGCATGAAAAAGGGAATACAATTCTAATAAATGTAACAACTTGAATGTATCTCAAAAACATTATGGAACATGAAAGAAACTAGATTGAAAAAGATAATATGTTACAACTCCATGGATAAGATATTCAAAGAAAGGAAGAATGTTATATCTCACTTTTTAAAGAGTCCAAAGTGTTAATAGAATCAACAAGATTATCACTGTACTAGTCCTACCACTTATTTTTAAAAATTGGGCTACATACAGTGCCACCCACCCTGATATCTCTTCCCTGGCCTGCTGTCAGGGATGCCCAGAGTTGGCCAGGACCTCAGACAAACGTGCGCTTGATGATGCGAAGAGGCCTCTTCATTGTTGTCCAGGGCCGTGTCTGGTGCTGTGGTTGTAAAACTATAGGATGCTTTCTAGTAAATAGAGAATTATTAGTCATAAATAGACATATATACTGGACTATGAAGTTTAATTACATTAATGTAATTGCTAATATATTTAATAATTATCTCCCATTATTTTATCTCTTCTTTTCTATTTTACCTACATATATTATGTTTTTTTCATCTCTCTTATTTCAGTACTCTGGGTTAATCAATTATCTATTTTTATTTCACTTTATCTCTTTTAACTTGTTATATATTACAATTATTTTAATGACTTCCCCAAAGATTATTAGAGCATATATTCTTAAATTATTAAAGCTGGTTATAAGTTACTACTTTTCCACTTAATAATGCTAGAGCTCTAGAATAACTTATTCTATTTACTATTTTCTTGAATTATGTGCTAATTTATCTCTTCTATTTCTATTTATACCTTGGACCACAAAATACATTATTATTTTCTTCATTCAGTATTCATTTTTGTTTACAAAATATTTACCTTTTCTTTGAGTCTATTTATCTTGATATTTATGCCTGAAGAACTCATGCTAGTATCTATTGTCTCAAAACATCTTTATGTATCATCATATATTAACAAAGTTATATTCAATTTTATTGCAGTAATATAATCCAATATATTTATATACTTATGGATATTTTAATAGTTTCCAATTGTGGACTAAAAGAAAGTGTGACTTCTGGGTCCTGAAGTACTTATACCCATTCTAGTGAAATAGAAACCAAATTGAAGGTGATAAAAGACCTGAATCTATTCAGACATAAATAATTCATCTAATTGAAGGTAACTAGGTTATTTAATTGCTAGGAATATTTTTTAAACCTTAGTTATCAGAAATTTTAACTCATAAGAGCCTGCTAGTAAGATTTTACAATTAGTTCAATTTTTAATATCTGTATACATTAATTTGGAAGAGGATTTAATTTTTGCTCTTCAATATATACCAAGAATTCATGATGGAAAGGATTTATATTCAACTCTAAGACATATCTTTGTTAATGCTATTCTTATGGATATGTCTAAATTCATTTAATTTTTAATTATATTTACTATATTGTATAACTTTAGTTAAGCCACAGTAGATCATATATCTGAAACTAATTGGTGTGAGAAAAAGTATATGGACTAGCATTTTCAGTCTTGTGGATAAATTGCCCTTGGACATATTTTAATTAGTGTACCATTCTGATAGATGTGATGCTCCCATGAGAATTTAAAACCTCCAGTACACACTAATGGTCCCCCCAAAATACATAAAGCTACAGTAGCTGCTAATGGAAAAGTAGGTTAATAGAGTGCAAGACACTCATGATTTCCTGTTCTAAGACAGACTAGACTAGTTTTAATTGAGAAAGAACTTAATGGTTAAAGCCACTGGAAAAAAGCTCTATACACTGAAGAAGGCAGACTGGGGAGTAAACTGCTTCTTCTGACATTATGATACCATGTGATGCAAGATACACCAAAGTAACAATCTTAACATTTTGCTATTTTATGAAATCCTTCCCAGTGGTCACTCAACTGATTGGTGAATTTTGGGAGATATGTTAGACATGAAAATGCCTTTTCAAGATGTCTATATCCTAATCCTGTGAATATGTTTTCTTACTTGTCAAAAGATAGGTTTGTTCAATTTAAAGTTAAAATATTAGCTTTCCTATTTGGTTAAGAGATTCCATACCATGTTCTTCAACATAAGCATTATAAATAACAACTTGAATATGTGTATATGTTTGCATGTGTGTGTGTGTGTGTGTAACAATTTAAAGAGAAGGTAGTTTATATTGACAGAGTAGTTATAGCAGACACACATCTTAATACTTTGTAAACATTAATGTATTTCATCCTTATAACAACCGAAAGAGGCAAGTATTACTATTAGTCACATTTTGGAGATAAAGACAGAGGTGAAGATAAGTTAAGCGACTTGTTCAATGTCACTATGTAGCCGGTTAGTTAACCAAGAGGCTATTGTGGGGGGTTAGGAGAGTTAATAGGCAGCATCTGTTTTTCACCTTTCTAAATTGGAAATAAAATATACATGTGTTCATTACCTATTTCTCATTTTCTTTCCAATTGGAAACAAAATATTTGTGTGTGTGTGTGTGTGTGTGTGTGTGTGTGTGTGTGTGTGTGTGTGTATTCCAGTATCTACTTCTCATTTTGTTTCCAATTTAGGCAAGTAAAAACACATGCCACATATTAACTTTCTCAAACCCTGACATTAGCTTCTTGGTTAGCTAACCATTTACATAGTAGGTGACCTTGGATACAAGTCACTTAACCTATCTTTACCTCTTTGTCTTTATTTCTAAAGTATGACTAATAGTAATACTTGCCTCTTTTGAATGCTACAAGAATTAAATACATTAATATTTATAAAGTGCTTAGATCAGTGTCTACTATAAAAACCTTCTCCATCAGTGTAAACTATCTCCTCTTTTATATTGTAAATCTTAGAGTGCTGCTTTTAGTAACTTGCACAGTGTTTATACCATAATACATGAGCTGAGTATTGAAAGATGATTCCCTATAATGGTCAAATAGGCTGAATAACTGAATCTCTCAGAAATTGTTTTCTTTTATAAAATGTTTCACATAGATCTTTCCCACCTGCCAATTTAGCTCACTTAAGGGGAAAGGAAAACTTTAAAAGTATCAAGACTGAAGAAACACTATCCAGATGTCTCCTCATCACTACTACAAATGTTTAGTCTGCCTTGGAAGTAGTAATTCACTGGAAATACGGTCACTTTCAACCTTGAGTATGCAAGGGGGAGAAAAAAACAGCAATGAAGACTAAGCCAGCTAAGAAATTATACCATGAGAAAATATTTTGGAAAGAGTATGAGTCAAGGTTCTTCATATAGTCATGAGCTCATATATGTTCTTTAAAATATTAAATAATAAATTTTATAAATCAGTCATCTTTTTAAAAATAGAAAAAAATAAACCTTTCTAATATGTTTACTGGCATAGGAATTTGAGAATCATAAGTTAGAGGGAATATTTTAATAATTGAAGTTGTACTTTTAAAGTGTCGTTGGACACTACACCACAAATAGAATGTCAATTTCCTATAAAGTTGGCTAAAACTGATAAAGAACACGTTACTGTAAAACAATGTAATTGCTCTAGATAGCTGTCGCTTTGCATATAAATCACAGATGTTTATCAACCTTCTCTGTCCTTGTCATGCTGACACTAATGATGACATAATATTAATATATACATTCAAAGTCTTGGGGTCACTTAAGAGTGAATTGCAGACTGGAAGATCCTCACAAGGTCATCATAAGTAATGTTTTCTCTTATTTTATCTATAGCTCTTGCCTTAGGAGAAAACTTTTCAAACTACTTATATTTCTCTTGTTCACATTCAGTATTTGATAGAAGGTCAGGAATTAAGTACAGTGTTCTCTCTCTACATCCATAAACAGGAATCTATTTACTATTATACAAGCAAGAATTTAAGTTGCAAAGGTGAACAGTCTTTATAATACACGTTGAGGAATTTACTTTGTTATATACTCTAGAAATAGTGTAATTATTCACTGATTATTTTATTTAATTTTTTCAGAATGCATTTCAGTATAGTACTTTAAAAAGATTGTCTAGATTTGAAACGGCTCTAGAATTTTCTTCAATTGAAAATTCATTTAAATATATGACTTTTTATGTCTATGTCTATGAGGACTGACAATTAACCTTGCAAACTCATCCTAGAAAAAGCGCCACATACCTCCTTGCTGGATATCACCTTCGAAGTACTCCTCTTGGGAATCTATGCACTGACACCAGTGCCTAGCCCACCTTTCAAAGCAATTTTGGAATACTTTTTCTGGAATGGCCATCAGAACTGTTGTTGTATTAACCTTGATATCCTGAATGTCATTAAAATGTCTTCCTTTCAATGTTAACTTTATCTTCGAGTAAAGAAAAAAGTCATTGGGGGCCATATCAGATGAGTAGGGAGGGTGTTCCAATACAGTTACTTGTTTACTGGCTAAAAACTCCCTCAGAAAACAGTACTGTGGGAGCTGGTGCATTGTCATGATGCAAGAGTTCCTTCCAGACCGTTTTTGCACACACGTTTCTCATGCCAAGATTTTCAGTTAAGATTTTCCGAATTGTTTCTCCAATGGTGTTTATTTAGTCTGCTATATTTCTCACAGTCAGTCAATAATTTCGATGCCCAATTTGACAAATTTTTGCAATGTTTTCATAAGTTTTGCTTGTTACTGGCTGTCCTGATTTCTCTTCATCAGTGACCCATTCTCTCCTCTCAGAAAAGGTTTAATCCATTTGTACACTGCCATTTTTGTCACAGCATTATCCCCATAAACTTGGACTAAACTGTCTCTCCTGATTTCACTTCCACTCTTGCCAAGTTTAATAAGAAATTAAATAAATGTTCATTGCCCTAATTTAAGATCTGACATTCTTGCAAAGGCACATAAAAACATGCGACAACTATAATGAATGTCACTCAGCAAGACACCACCACACATCAACAGGAACACAGCTGTGAGACACAGTTATACCAAAGTTATAAAACTTTACTGATTTGTCCATTCAATGTTGCCAATGTAAGCGCATGGTAGAATGTTTGCAAACTTCATTGTCAAACCTCGTGTATCTATCTATATTTTTTTTCATAAAGGTATTTTTAATGTCACAGTAACTGAATTTATTAAAGTAAAAATTAAACTGAGATTCTTAAGATGAATAATTTTTCTCATTGATACAAAGTAAAAAAATAATGTAACAATGTTGTCAATAGTTGGCAGAGAAAAACAGCCTCGATAATTGGGCAACAGTAGTGAATATTGCTAAATGGGATTAATGAAAGATAGAATGAAAATACATTTTATTTTTTGTAAGACTAAAATTTCTCTTTCTTACTGTTGAGAAGTTACAAAGCATATTAGTATAACTTCATTTTTTTCTTTTCCCCTTCTATCAACCTCACTCATACATCTAATATTGGAGGACTGCAACAATTCCCAATGCATTTATAAATTAAAAGTTGTGTCAACATCCAATAATGAACTGTATAGTTGAATTGTCAGCAGTTCTCTGAAGAATATAAGGTAGTATACCTCTACGATGAAATAAACTGACACTTGTGCTAAGTTCTACCTTGGTTCAAATTGTTGTTTAACTGATAGAAAAAATATAGCCACAAAAAGGATGAAATACCTTGGCATCCACCTAAGCAGAGAAGTGAAAGACCTTTACAATGAGAACTTACAGAGCACTACTCAAAGAATTCAAGGCTGACACAAACAAATGGAAACACATTTCTTGCTCATGGATTAGAAGAATCAACATTGTCAAGATGTCCATTCTACCCAAGGGAATCTACAGATTCAATTCAATACCCATCAATTATCAACACCATTCTTCTCAGATCTGGAAATTATAAAACAGAAATTTATATGGCAACAAAAAAAGAGCACAAATAGTCAAAATAATTCTCATCAAAATGAACAAAGCAAGAAGCATCAGACTTTCATTACAAAGCTACAGTAACTAAAACAGTCTAGTATTGGTACAAGGATAGGCACATAGACAAATGAAACAGGGCAGAGATTCTGGAAGCAAAAACACAGTCTCTCAACCAACTTATCTTTGACAAAGTCACCAATAATAAGCACTGGGGAAAGGAGACCATATTTAGCAAATGGTACTGAGTAAAAATGACTGAACACATGCAGAAGAATAAAATGGGTCTACTAGCTATCATCCTATAAAAAATAACTAAAAATGAACTAAAGACTTAAACATAAAACCTCAAACTATAAGAATCCTAGAGGAAAACATAGAAAACATGCATATGTACATCAAAGTAGACAATGAATTATTGAGCAAGTCCCCAAAAATGAATGCCATAAGAGCTAAGATAGACAAATGGGACCTCATAAAACTAAAAAGCTTTTGCACAGTAAAATAAATTACTAGAAAAGTAAAGAGAGAACCCATAGAATGGGAGAAAATATTTGGAAATTATGCAGCCAACAAAGGCCTAACATCTATGATCTACAAGGAACTCAAACGAACTGAAAGAAAAACAAAACAAAACAAAACATTAAACAGTGGGTAAATGACATCAAAAGAAGACATACAAACAGCCAACAGATACATGAAAAAATGCTCAGTCTTACTGATCATCAGGGAAATGGAAATCAAAACTATAATGAGATACCACCAAACTCTGATAAGGATGGCTATCATTAATAATTAAAAAAAAAATAGATGCTGGCACAGGTGCAAAGAAAAAGGAATACTTCTACACTGTTGGTAGGCATGAAAACTAGTTCAACCTCTAGGGAAAGCAGTGTGGAGATTTCTAAAAGAACTAAAAATTTACCTTCCATATGATCTAGCAATCCCCTCTCCTGGGAATATACCCAGAGAAACACAAATTGTTCTACCAAAAAAAGCACCTGTACATTCATGTTTATTGCCACACTATTCATGATAGCAAAAACATGGAACCAACCATACTTCCCATCAAAAGTGGACTGGATAAGAAAAGGTGGTACATGTAGATGATGGAGTATTACACAGCCTTAAAGAAACCCAAAATAATGGAGTCCACAGTAAATTGAATAGAGTTAGAGACCATGAAACTAAGTGATCTATTACAGAAACAAATAACAGAATACTGCCTGTTCTCACTTATAAGTGGACCCTGAACACAGTCATATGGGCACAAGGGAGGGATCGGCAGTCATTGGGCACTGCTAGGGAAGGAAGGGAGGGAGAAAGGTATGGGGCATGTGACAACACAAAGGGTACCTGATAAATTACCAGGTGAAGTGAGGGCCAGTTAGAAGCGCAAATTTTACCTGCATGCAGACTACTTAGGTAGCTAATCCTCACTTGTACCCCATATCTCTATAATAAAACAAAATTTTTAAAGAACTTAAAAATAAAATACATAGTGGCTCAAATGAAGTATATCATTTAAAGGCATATTTCTTCTTTATTCAGCTCCACTTTTTTTTCCTGCTCAGCATATTTTTGAAATAATGACTCAGACTCCCTTTGAGTCAGTTTGTTACAGCTAGTGCTAATAATAGATTTTTCTTGGTTTCTATACTTTTTCAATTTAAAAAAAAATGATTTACATTTAATTGGCATCAAGTAGTTTATTGGGAAACTTTAGAATCAGAGCAAATGTACTGAACTTTCACATCAAGAAAGATATGTTTACTCTGAAGAAACAGAAAGCAATCTTAAAGGTAAAGTTTTCCCTACATAGTCAGAAATTTTATTTCAGGTATCATTTCACTGCTTAAATTCAGAAGTTTTGCATAGCAGATCCCACTCTTGCTATACAGGGTTAGTGTATGAATGAGCTCTAGAGAAAGCTATTGGGAAGTATCATCATCACAACTGAACTGAGCATTCCAAATATGCATTTATATGACCTAGCAGGGAAAAAAAAATCAGCTAGGTTACTAGTTAGTAAAGACTGAATCTTCATAATTGCAGACACTGAAAATAAGAAATCTCATTTTTATATTCTGACTTTTAGGTCTTTACCTGCAATTCACTGATGAATGTGGTTCCTAATTTAAAGTCTTCTCTCTTTTATATATATATTTTGTACAAATATGATCCACATTTCCTTATTACGAGAAAGTATTTTGTGTAATTCAACTTGATCTGTGTCTTTGGGGCGGTAAATGTTTCCCCAAGAAAGAATCAGGAGTTTAGGGATGGTATTTGGGTAAAATAAATTTAGGAGCAGCTTGCACAGAAGCCCACCAGAGAAGGAAATGGAAAGAAGGCCATTACCACTGTAGTGGGGTGAAGAGGTTTCCCGAGATGAGAGAGGGGAGGAGGCAGGGCTTGGGATATGCCCCTTGGCAACTACTTGCTGACTTGCTGAACAAGTCCTGATCTTTCCAGTCTTTTTGGCTTTGCAACAAAGCGCTGCAGATTTGTTTTTGTTTTATGGGGCTTTTAAAACTGTTTTAAAAATTTTTAATGATTTATTTATTTTAAAGATGTGGGGGGGAATTAAGTCTTCCTCTTCATCCCGAATGTCTACTGCTTTACTGTCATGTATGTTCCATTGATATGTTATCTCTAACATCTTAGTCTCTAAGATCCTTAACAACATTTCATCAATACATTTAGGGTGGGGTGGCACACCTTAAACTCTAGAATTATCTGCAATAAACAACCTCCCTCTGTGACACAGCCTCTCTTATTTGCCTACTGAACACTCCCATATTTATCTTTCATAGACATTTCAAAATCAACATGTTCAAGGTGTTTTTCCCTCATGTCTCCTTCTCCTCCTGTGTTTCCACTTTTAGTTATTAGAAAGAAATATTTCCAGTTGTAAGTCACAACAAACTATTGCCCAGCGCAGTAAACTCTTATTAAAGAAATTGAATTTTAAAGACTCTTTTTTTCTTAGTTTTCTTTTTGTGGTTTCTATTCAAGCTTTTATAATATTTGTAACATTATATAAATATTCTAAATGCATGTCATCATACATTTCCAATTAATAACAGAAATAATTTCAGGGTAATATAATAATTTGTATGCCTTAGAGATAAGAATGAGGAATTTCATTTAAATAAGAAAGTCAGTTTTATTAATGAATCTACCAAAACATCTACTTGATTTTACAATAGCATATTTTTCATAGATATTATTTACATTTTTTCTCTTCTCATACAATTTTAGATAGAGGCCTTACACTGAAACACTTATTTTCTAGACAAAGTCATATGCTAATTTTGGCAAACTGAACTTAGTCATATTCAGAGTCTTGAAAAACAAATAATAAATAGTTTCCCATCAGGTTATAATGAAATACGTCTCCAAAATCTCATTTCCCTTGCTTAAGACTAGTCTTTTAGATCAAGCTGATACTTTTCCCTAAAATAGTCATTTTGAAAATTTCAATTCCTAATTTTGATTAAAAGTCCCATAAGTGAAAAAGCAACTAGTCTTTATCTTTAAAAAGAAAAAAAAATTCATAGCACTGATATATTTACCAACCATAACTGTCAACAGTTGCCATACTAAGCTAAAAAAAATAAATTCTTATTCTGTTAATAGAGAAAGATATTTCAGAAAAATAGTGAAAAAGGAATTTTCACTGCTCATCCTTTTGAAAAAACATGTAATCGAACAACTATCCATGGCACAAAAATACCTTCACAAGAGCTAGGTGAGAGATTATAGCATCTGAGTGCAGCCTAGAAATAAGAAAAGATTAATTGAAGAGGGTAAGAAGGACAATTTTACATCACCCATGTCATTCTTCCCCAAACCTAGGTAGCAGAATGTTGAGAGGGATATCCTATGCTTGGGAAAAAAGACATAGAAATGAAAACCGGACTTTGCCTTGGACAAAAACACTGGGCCCATCCCCAGTGAAACCCAATATTGCATCAGGAAGGCACCCACAGTCCCAGATTTCAGACTAGAACTAGTAGACTGAGCATCTGGGTTGCCTTGGTGCCAGGTCAGCCCAAGTGACCCAGGCTCTCGTCCAGCCCCAGCACTACTGGGCTTTGTACCCATCCATAATGCCAAACCATCCCTGTAGATTTGATCTCTTTGTACACCCAAAGAACAGATCGGCTCTGGCATCCCCAGGCTCCAGACTATCCAAAGCACAAGGCTATTTGTCTGAGACAAATAAAAAAGAACTCACAACATACCAAAACTCATGGAAAATTATAACAGCAATTCTTAGATGAAAGTATATAGGAATAAAGGCCTACATCAAAGAAGACAGCTAATTAAAAAAATTAACGTTACACCAAAAAAAATCTAATGTTAGTAAAAAGAAGAAAATATTAGCAATTAGAAAAATAAAATAGAGAATAGAAAAAATTGAAAATATTAATACTGAGTTAATTTTTTTAAAAGATAAATGACAAACCTTTAGACTAAAAAAAGAAAGAAATGCAAATAAATAAAATCAGAAGTGAAAGAAGAGACACTACAACTTGTATCACAAAATACAAAGTGTCAAGCCGGGCTCGGTGGCTCAGCCTGTAATCCCGCGCCTTTGGGAGGCTGAGGTGAGTGGATTACCTGAGCCTGCGGGTTCGAGACCCGCCTGGGCAGCGAGACCTCATCTCTACAATAAATCAAAAAATCAGCCGGGCGTGGTAGCGCATGCCTGTAATTCTGGCTACTTGGAAGGCCGAGGAGGAAGGATCGCCGGAGACCAGCAGGTCGAGGCTGTGGTGGCCTGGAGTGGCCACTGCACTCCAGTCTGGGAGACAGAGTGAGACTCCAACTCAAAAAAAAAAAAAAATACAAAGTGTCATGAAACTACTATAAATAAGTATATGCCAACAAATTGAATAATCTAGAAGGAGTAAGTAAATTATGAGACACATACAACTTACCAATAATGAACTATAAAGAAACAGAAAATCTGATCAGATCAATACAGAGTAAGGGGATTGAATTATAAATAAAAAGTCAAAAAACAAAAAAGAGGCCCAGGACCCAATGACTTCACTTCTGAATTCTACTAAACATTTGTGTATCATTTTTAACTCCTCTAAAAATTTAAAATTAAGGATGGAATGCTTTCAAAGTAATTTTATGAGTTCAGTATTACCCTGATACCAAAACCAGAGAAGGAAACCACAACAAAAGAAAATTAAAGGACAATATCCCTGATTAATGTAAGTACAAAAATTTTCAACAATGCACTAGCAAATCAAATTTAACAGCACAGTAAAAGGATCATTAATCATGATTATGTGGAACTAGGATTCCTAGATACACGGATGGTTCAGCATACACAAATGTGGTATACCACATTTACAAACTGAAGAACAGAAACCATATGATCATGTCAACAATGAAAAAAAAAACTTGTCACAATGTAACATTCTTTCATGATAAAAACTTTCAACCATTTATATCTAAAAGAAATGTATCTCACCACAATAAAGGAAATATTGTGTATCTCAAAACAATAATGGTCACAAAATAACCATATATGACAAACTACAGCTAATATTATAGTCAGTGTCACAAAGGTGAAAACTTTTGTTTTTACATTTTTGTACTTGCTTTTCTCCTATTATTTTACTTTTTTTCAGATATTCTGTTTGTGTATGGGTATATTTGAGGGCAAGTACATCAACAGGGTTTTTTTGTGTTTTTGCTTTTTTCATATGTTTGTATGATGTCTGTACATTTATTTTCTGTTTTTGGTTGTTTCTCTGTTTATTTGTAAGTTGGTATGCCTGTCTGTTTTCTCTCTTCTTCTCTCTCTCCACCTTCTTTACTCTTCCTCCTTCCTTTTTCCATTCTTTTCCTTTTTAAAAAAATCTTAATTTGCTTTTAGGGAACAAAAATACACTCCCTAGCCCACTGAATGAACAGATTGTAAAGCAGTGGAAAGTGGGTTCCAGGGGGTTCACACACATTTCAGCAGATACTGGGATCTGCAGATAGCTTCTAAATCACAGTTAACCCCTTAATTAAATCTCAAAACTGCATAATTCACAGCTCCTCATCCCCAGTCCAGTTTCAAAATTGAACAAAGCCAGAGGATCTACATAAGGAAGAATAGGAGACTGAGCAAACAGATATAAAAGCTATCCCCCATTACTGAACAATAGAATGAAAGAAGAGGTGAAAAAAAAAGGGAAGGGGGGAGGAAATCTTACACAAATAAAGAAAAACCAAAGGAAGAATATAGGTTCCATGCAGACTCCTGGGAGGACAACTGAGAATAGACTTCGGAACTCAAACAATGAAGAGCCCCCAGAATGACTGGTCTCAAACCACAAACCCAGATATCAAGATATTAATAGAGAGAATAAATAGAAATGAGGAGATACAAGAGAAAGAATGAGTTGATATCTGAGATAACAGCAATAAAGATTACAGTGAATGAAATAAATAACAAATTGATAAGAATTGAAAGCAGAATTAACCAAGCAGAAGAAAGAATCTAACCCAAACTGTTAAAAACATAGAAAAGAAGCCTTAAAAGACAAAGCCTCCAAGAGATGAACGATTATATTAAGAGGCCTAACCTAAGATTAATTGGAATCCCTGAGGCATATAGAGAGATAAAGACCTCCCTGGAACAAACATTCCATGAAATTATCCAAGAAAACTTCCTGCATCTCATTAGAGATACAACCATTCAAACACAAGAGATTCAGAGAACCCCTGCAAGACAACAAATGAGAATACCAATTCCTAGATACATAGTAATTTACTCACACAAGGCAGGTATAAAAGAAATAATCATAAAGGCAGCAAGAGAGAAAGGTCAGATTACCTATCAGGGAAGACCAATTAGAAAAGCAGAAGACTTATCTACAGAAACACTTCAGGCTAGGAAAGATTGGAATCCAATCTTAAAATTTCTCAAAGATAAACAATTTCAACCAAGAATTACCTACCCAGCTAAGCTCAGTTTTATCAGTGATGGATAATTAAAATCCTTTCCAGACATGCAATCCTGAGTTGAATGAGTTTACGCCACCTCCAGACCAATTCTACAAAAAATCCTTAAGAAAGTATTAAACACAAAAGAAAGAAAAGAAAGAATGACAACATCCTACACAAGAATGCAGAAAAAGGTTGAAAACACACATAAATCAACTCAAAAATCAAAAGGAAGACAACAAATAAACAAACAGCAGCAGCAACAACATACTCTATAAGAACCTCATGACAGGGATAAACTCTCACATCTCCATAATTATCCTGAATGTGAATGGATTAAACGCACCACTGAAAAGACAGAATGACAAATTGGATAAAATATCATGATGCAGCAATATATTGTATCCAGAGACTCATCTCACCAGAAAGGACACTCACAGACTCAAAGTAAGAGGATGGAAATTAAATTTTTGACAAACGGAACACAAAAGAAAACAGGAGTTGTGATCTTAATATCAGACAAAATTCCCTTAAAGCTATCAAAAATTAAAAGATATGAAAGGTAACTACATAATTATAAAAGTTTCAATCCATCAACAAGAAATATTCATCCTAAACATATACACACCTAACATAGGAGCACCAATTTTCATAAAGCTGCTTCTAGGTAAACTAAAAAAATGATATTGACTCTAACATTCTCATAGCTGGGGACTAAAATACCCTACTAACAACCCTAGGCATATCATCAATACAAAAACTTAACAAGAAGATTAGGAACCTCAGTGTGACACTTTACCAAATGGACTTAATTGATACCTATAGAATACTCAACCCAACAACCATGAAGTATACATTCTACTCATCAACACATGGAATGTACTTTAAGGTCAACTACAGTCTCTGCCATAAATCAAGCATAAACAAATTTCATAAGATTGAAATACTGCCATGAACCTTCTCAGATCACAGTGGAATAAAAATAATATCAACACCAACAAAGTTCTTCCAAACCCAGAACACATGAACACTAAACAGCATGATGCCGAACAACTCCTGGGTCAACAGGGAAATCAAAACAGAAAGATTCCTGGAAACAAATGAAAAGGAAAAAACATCTTACCAAAATCTCTGAGATGCCATGAAAGCAGTACTAAAAGGGGAATCCATATCTCTGTGACCACACATGAGTAAAATGGAAAGATCACAAGTTAACAGCCTAACAAATCACCTAAGGAAGATGGAAAAGCAAGATCATCAAAACCCTAACTTCAGCAGAAGATTCTAGATCATCAAAATAAAAGCCCAAGTTCAGGTCAGAGAAGACAAAAATATAATACAAAAAATCAAAAAAACAAAAAGGGAACTCTTTGAAAGGATAAACAATTTGAGACCTGGCTGAGCAACTTGGCGAGACCTCATTTCTACAATAAATCAAAAATTAGCTGGGCATGGTAGAGTGCACCTGTAGTTCCAGCTATTTGGAAGGCTGAGGCAGAAGGATTGCCGGAGCCCAGCAGCTCGAGGCTGCCGTGGCCAGGAGTGGCCACTGCACTCCAGTCTAGGCAACAGAGTGAGACTCCAACTCGGAAAAAAAAAAAAAAAAAGAAAGAAAGGATAAACAAGATTGATGGACCTCTAGCTAGACTGACCCAGAAAAAGAGAGAAAAAGTCCAAATAAACACAATAAGAAATGCAAAAGATCAAGTCACAACTGACCCCAAAGAAATACAAAAGATTATCAGAGATTACTTTGTACACAAACTTGAAAACCTAAATGAAATGGAGGAATTTCTGACATCACACAACCTTCCCAGGTTGAAACAAGACTAAATCTAGACCCTAAACAGGCCAATAGCAACCTAGGAATTCAACTATGTCATAAGAAAACTATTTACAAAAAAAAAAAAAAAGCCCTGGACCAGATGGCTCTCCAGCAGAATTCTACAAAAAAAATACAAGAAGGAGCTGATGCCAATCCTATTGAAAGTATTCCAGGCAATCAAGAAAGATGGAATTCTCCCCAAATTCTTTTATGAAGCTAACATCACATTGATACCCAAGCCAGGTAAAGATCTAACAAAGAAAGAGAACTACAGGTCAATATCCTTGATAAAAATAGATGCTAAAATTCTCAACAAGATTCTAGCAAACTGGATCAAACAACACATCTCAAAAATCATCCACCATGACCAAGTAGGCTTCATCCCTGGGATGTAGGGCTGTTTCAACATTCACAAGACTATAAATGAAATTAAATACATCAACAGATGTCAAAACAAAAACCACATGATTATATCATTAGATGCAGAAAAAGCTTTTGATAAAATCCAGCACCCCTTCTTGATAAAAACCCTTGAACATCTAGGCATAGATAGAACATACCTCAAAATAGTAAGAGACATCTATGAGGAACCCACGGTCAACATATGGCTAAACAGACAGAAATTGGAACTATTTCCCCTGAAACCCGGAACAAGACAAGGATGCCCACTCTCACCCCTCCTGTTCAACATAGTTTCGGAAGTCCTAGCTAGAGCAATCAGACAAGAGAAGGAAATCAGGGGTATCCAAATAGGAAAAGAGAAAGTTAAGTTATTCTCTTTTGCAGATGACATGATTCTATGCTCTGAAAACTCAAGTGAATCAGTCAAAAACTTCCTTGAACTGATACAGGTACTTTGGCAAATTCTCAGGGTATAAATAAATGTTCAAAAGATAGTCATATCCCTATACATCAACAATAAAAAAACAGAAACCCAAATAAAAAGCACAATCCCATTCACAATAGCCACACACACACACACACACACACACACACACACACACACACACAAAATAAAATACCTTGGCATCTTATTAACCAGAGAAGTGAAATATCTTTATAGCAAAAACTAAAAAACACTGCTCAAAGAATTCAAAGATGACACACAAAAAATGGAAAAATATTCCATGCTCATGGATTGGAAGAATCAATATTGTTAAGACATTCATCCTACCCAAGGCAATCTACAGATTTAACACAATACTTATTAAATTACCAGCAGCATTCTCCTCAGACCTGGAAACAACAATACAGAAATTCATATGGAAACATAAATGATCACGAAAAGTCAAAGCAATCCTCAGAAGAAAAAAAAAAAGTGGAAGGAACCACACTCCCGGATCTTAAACTTTATTATAAAGCTACAATAATCAAAACAGCCTGGTATTGGTACAAGAACAGGCATATAGACCAATGTAAAAGGATAGAGATTCCAGAAGCAAAACCTCATTTTGTCAACCAACTCATTTTTGACAAAGCCTCCACTGTCAACAACTGGGGAGAGGAGAACCTATTCTATAAATAGTGCTGGGAAAACTGGCTGACCACATGCAGAAGATTAAAACAAGACTCTCTACCTATCACCATACACAAAAATCAACCCTAAATGGATCAAAGACCTAAACCTAAACCTCAAACTATAAGAACCTTTAAAATGCAGGTGACATCCTTATGGAAGTTGGAAATGGCAACCAATTCCTGATCAAAACCCCCAGTGCCTATGCCATAAGAGATAGATAGACAAGTGGGACCTCCTCAAACTGACAATCTTCAGCAAAGCCAAAGAAACCATCAAGAGAGTAGGGAGACAGCCCCCAGACTGGAGAAAATATTTGCCAACTGTATATCTGACAAAGAGCTAACATCTAGGATCTATAATGTGCTAACCCAAGCAAGCTAAAAAGAAAAAAACAAACTGCCACATTACAAAGTGGGCAAAAAAAATGAACAGACTCTTCTCAAAAGAAGACATATGAGCAACCAACAGATAAGTGAAAAAGTTCTCAGCCTCATTAGTCATCAAAGAAATGCAAATTAAAACCACAGTGAGACACCACCTAAATCCAATCAGGGTCTCCATCATCAATAACTCAAAACCCAACAGATGCTGGAGAGGATGCATGGAAAAGGGAACACTTCTATACTGTTGGTGGGAGTTTAAACTAATACAACTTCTTTGGAAAATAATGTGGCAAAAGAGCTAGAAATTGACCTTCTATATGACCCAGCAATCTCCCTATTGGGGATATACCTGAAAGAATTTAAATCATTCTACAAAAGAGATACCTGCAAGCACATGCTTATTGCAGCACTATTCACAATAGTAAAACCATGGAAACAAACATGCTGCCCACTGAAACCGGGCTGGATTTTAAAAATGTGGTACATATACACAATGGAGTATTATGTAGTCATAAAGAAGAGCAAATATGTTGATGTTGCAGCACCTTGGATGGATTTAGAGTCTATCATACTCAGTGATCTATCACAGAAACAGAAAACTGAGTACCATATGTTCTCACCCATTAGTGGACCTTGAAAAATTACTATAAGAAAGGAATTAGCAGTAGTGGAAAACTACCAGGAGAGGGGGGTGGGATTGGCAGTAGTGGGAAACTGCTAGGGGAGGGGGGCACACTTCATCAACAAGAGTACCTACATAATGAACTTTTCTATACCTAACACTGAATTGTACCCCACATTTAAAATAAAAAATTTAAAAACTACAAATTTTAAATAATCAAAACAGTATGGTATTGGCATACAAACAGATACATCATCCAATAGGGCAGAATAGGAAGCCCCAAAATAAATCCACAAATTTAGGATCAGTTGATTTTTTACAAAGAATCCAGAACACACAATGGGAAAAGGACACCCTCTTCAACAAATTGTGTTGGGAAAACTGGAAATTCACATGAAAAAGATTAAAAATAAACTCTTATGTCATAGCATATGCAAAACCAACTCAAAATGCATTAAACATGCAAATAAAATACCTGAAACTATAAAGCAACTAAAAGATTTTTGCATCTGTAGTCATCACAGAAATAGGCCTTGGGTTTTCTTTGTTTGTTGTGTTCTTGCCTGATTTGAGTATCACTGTGACACTGGTTTAATAGAATTAGGGAGGACTCAGTCCTCCTTGATTTTTGGAATAGTTTTAATAGAATTGGTACCAGCTCTTTGTAGGCCTGATACAATTAAGCTATAAACACATCTGGCCCTCAGCTTTTTTATGTTGAGAGGTTTTTGGTTTTTTTGTTTTTTTTGTTTTTTTTAATGACTGATTCAATTTCATTGCTTGTTAATGATCTGTTCTGGGTATCTATTTCTTCTTGGTTAAGTCTTGGGGGATTGCATGTTTCCAGAAATGTATCCATTTCCTCTAGGCTTTCCAGTTTGTTGCAATAGAGGTGTTCATAGTAGTCCCTGTTAATCTTTTGTATTTCTGTGCTATCAGTTGTTACATCAACTTTGTCATTTGGTTGAACTTATTTAATTTTCTTTTTAATTTTCTTTATTAGTCTAGCAAGTGGTCTGCTGCTTTTGTTTAACCTTTCAAAAAACCAACATTTTGATACATTGACTTTTTGTATCATTTTTATAGCTTCAATTTAATTTAGTTCTGCTCTGATCTTTGTTATTATTTTTGTTCTGTGGGCTTTAGGTTTAGATTTTCGTAGTTTTTCTAATTCCTTGAGGTACAAGGTTAAGCTGTTAATTTCTGATCTCTCTATCTTTTTGATGTAGGTATGTAATGTTGTAAACTTATCTCTCAGAACTGTTTTTGCTGTGTCCCAGAGGTTTTGATATGTTGTGTCACTATTTACATTTGTTTCAACAATTATTTGATTTCTGCCTTAATTTCACAGGTTGCCCAAGAGTCATTCAAGAGCAAGCTGTTCTGTTTCCACGTAGTGGCGTAGTTTGGGGAACATTTTTTAGGGTTGATTTCTAATTTTATCCCACTGTGGTCTAAGAATATGTTTGGTATAACTTCTGATTTTTTAAAAATTATTGAGACTTTTTTATGACCAAGCAAATGATCTATTTTGGAGAATGTTCCATGCAGAGATGAGAAGAATGTATATATTACAGTTTTGGGGTGGAAAGTTCTGTAAATGTCTGTTAGGTCCATTTGGTCCATAGTCCAGTTTAAGCCCAGTATTTCTTTGTTAAGTTTTTGCCTCAATAATTTGTTTAGTGATGTTAGAGGGGGCTATTGAAGTCACTCATTATTATGGTATTACTATTGATATGTTTTCTAAGGTCAAGTAGTGTTTGCTTCATGAATTTGGGTGCTCTAATGTTTGGTACATATATGTTTAAGAAGGTTCAATTCCCTTGTTGCATTTTACCCTTTGTCATTATGTAATGTCCTCCGTCATTTATTTATTTTTATTCTAAAGATGTGGGGTACAATTCAAGATAAGGTAGATAAGAGGTCATCATACAGGTAAAAGTCTGGGTCTCCCTTTGAACCCTACTTCACTTGGCTTGAGATCAGGTATCCTTACTGATGTTATAAGCCCCCCTCTCCCCTAGCAGCATTCTGCTACTGCCAAACCCTCTCTTATAGTATTATGAAAAAAGTTCAGGTCTGATTATAATTGAGAACATGTGGAACTCAGCCTTTTGTTTCTGTGATAGATCACTGAGTATGATAGACTCTAAGTTCATCCAAGTTGCTGCAAAGTCCATAATTTTTTCCTTCTTTATGGCTTTTTTTAATCCAGTCTAATTTCAATGGGCAGCAGGGATGGTTCCATGTTTTTGCTATTGTGAAGAATAATGCTGCAATAAACATGCATATGCATATATATTTTTTATAGAATGATTTGAGTTCCTTCAGGTATGTGCCCAGAAGAGGGAATTGCTGGGTAGTATGGAAGGTCAATTTTTAGATCTTTTAGGAATTGCCACACTGTTTTCCACTGAAGGTATACTAGTTTACACTCCCACCAATAGTGTAGAAGCATTCTCTTTTCCCTGCATCCTCTCCAGCATCTGTTGTGTTTTGAGTTACTGATGATGGCCATTCTGACTAGAGTTTGGTGGTACCTCAGAGTGGTTTTGATTTGCATTTATTTGATGACTAGTGAGGCTGAGCATTTTTTCATGTATTTGTTCACTGCTTATATGTCTTCTTTAGAGAAATGTCTATTCATATCTTTTGCTCATTTTTTAATAGAGCTGTTTGTTTTGTCCCTTTTGGCATGTTTGTGTTCCTTGTAGGTTCTGGATATTAGACCTTTGTCAGATATGCAGTTGACAAACATTTTTTCACATTTTTTCTCTGTGGGCTATCTCCTCATTCTCTTGATGGTTTCTTTTGCTTTGCAGAAGTGTTTCAGTTTCATGAAGTTCCATTTGTCAATCTTATCTCTTATGGCATGGGCCTTTGAGGTTTTGGTCAGGAATTGGTTGCCTGTTCTGACACCGAGTCACAAACAAATGGAAAAATATTCCATGCTCATGGATTGGAAGAATCAACATTGTTAAGATGTCCATCCTACCAAAGGCAATCTACAAATTCAATGCAATACCCATTAAATTACCAACATCTTTCTTCTTAGACCTGGAAACAACAATACAGATATTAATATGGAAACATAAATGACAACAAATAGCCAAAACAAACCTTAGCAAAAGAAACAAATTGGGCATTATCACACTTTCAGATTTTAAACCTTACTATAAGGCTACAATAATCAAAACAACCAGTATTGGTACAAAAACAAGCATAGAACACAATTGAGATTTCAAAAGAAAAACCTCAATTTCTCAACCAACTCATCTTTGACAAAGCCTCCACCAATAACCACTGGGGAGAGGAGAACCTATTCAGTAAATGGTGCTGGAATAACTGGCTGAAACATGCAGAAGATTGAAACAGGACCCCTACATATCACCATACACAAAAATCAACTCTAAATGGATCAAAGCCTAAATGTAAAACCTCCAATGCAATAGACACCCTTATTTTTTTTTTTTTAAGTCATTTTTAGTTTAAAGCTAGAGCTATCTGATGTGAGTATGGCTACTACTGTTTTTTGTTTGTTTGTTTGATTGCTTGTTTGTTCCATCATTTTCCACCCATTTACTTTTAGTCTGTGATTGTCTTTGGCCAGTAGTTGGGTCTCCTGTAAGCATTACATGGTTCAGTGTTTTTCTTTATCTTGTTTTCCACTCTGATTCTTTTAAGTAGCATGTTTAGATTATTTACATTCAGCTTTAATATTGACATGTGAGATTTTGTTACCGCCATAGTGTTGCAATTCAGCTGACTTGGAGATTCAAATGTATACTTGCTTTATAGGCACTTTGAGTTTTGCAATTATGTGATATTTTGTGATAGTGAAAATCATTGTTTTATTTCCAAGTTTGAAACTCCTTTGAACATCTTTTGTAGAGTCAGTTTAGTGGTGACAAATTCCCTTGGTGTTTTTTTTTTTTTGTCAGGGAAGAACTTTATTTCTCCTTTGTTTATGAAACTTAGTTTGGCTAGACATGAGATTCTTATCTAGCATTTTTTTTTTCTATAAGGGGGTTGAAAATAAGCCCCCATTCTCTTCTGGATTGTAGTGTTTCTGATGGGATATCTGTTTTTAGTCTAATGCCCTTTCCTTTATAAGTAATTCTGTGTTTCTCTTTTGCTTGGAATATATTCTCGCTATTTTGGAATATTTTCTTTCACATTGATGTTGGAGAATCTGACAATGACAGACTTTGGTGAGGTTCTTCTTGCAATATATGTTGCTGGAGTTATTTGGTCTTCTCACATCTAGATGTCTAAGTCTCTCTTGAGACCAGAGAAATTTTCTTGAATTCTTTCTTAGAATACAAATTTCACAATTTTTACTTTAACTTCTTCCTCTGGAATGCCTATCCTTCATAGTTTTGGTCATTTTACATAGTCCCATATTTCTCATAAGTTTTTCTTGTTCTTCTTGATTTTTTTTTTTCTTTATATTTGTCTGACTGGGCTAGTTAAGAGAACCTATCTTCCAGCTCTGAGATTCTTTCTTCTACTTGTTCTAACCTTCTGCCATAGCTTTGAATTGTGTTTTGTATAGTCCCCATTGAGGGTTTTTGCTGTTGTTGTTCAGTTTGGGTTAGTTGTCAATGTCTCCTTTCACCTCATGGTTTGTTCTACAAATTTCTTTGTGTTGGTTATCAACTTTATCTTGAATAAAGATGCAAAAATCATGTTATACTAGCAAACCAAATTCAACATCATATCAAAAGTTTATCCACCTTGAAAAGGTAGGTTTTATTCCAGGGATGCAAAAATGTTTCAAAATCCACAAATCAAAAAACATGATCTATCACATAAGCAGAAGTAAAAATGAAAACCTTATGATCATTCCAATAGATGCAGAAAAGGCATTAAATACAACCTGGCATTGATTTGTGTTACATTTTTCAGTGTACTAGAACTAGATTATTTTCTTTCCACGATGGATATTTTCCTTCAAACATAACATCTGAACTGTGAATGGGAAACCTAAAGTTGACCTGGATGTTCTCTTGACTTCTTGAAATAGTAATACAGATGTTGTTCCTCAAAATAAGCATATGTAATTTCTGATGCAATTGAAATTTACAAAAGTCAACAAGATTAGATGTAGATTATTTATGCCTGGTTAATTGTAAAGTAAAGTTTTATATATATATATGCAGCCAAGAATATTTCTATTAACAATGCAGTAAAATATATCATATAAGGTACTATATTTCATGTTAACTTGATTATGAGTTATTTATAAAGTTTAATCAAGATATAATTCATATGCCATACAACTTACTTATTTAATTTTTATAACTGAATGATTTTTACTAGATCCATGGGTATGCACAAACATCACCACAGTTAATTTCAGAACATTTTAATCACCTGACTTAAAACCAAACAAGATGTGTCATGTAGCTATTATTCCTTCATTCCTTGTCCCATTATACCATTCATTTCTCAGCAATCAATAATCTAATTTGTCTTTACAAATTTTCCTTTTCTGGGCATTTTATATAAGTGGAAGTATATGATATGTGGAATTATATGATATGTGGACTTTCATGACAAAGCTTCTTTCAGTTACTTTTAAGGTTTAAAAATCCATGCTATACCATGTATCAGAACTTTTTTGCTTTTTCAAGGCCAAATAATGTTCTATTGTATGGATCCACATTTTGTTTATGTATCTATCTTTGATGGATATTTGAGTTGCTTATATATTTTAGCTGTTACAAATAGTGCTGTTATAAAAATTTTGTGCAAGTTTTTGGGTAGAAAAATATTTTCTTTCTCTTGAGTATATATAAAGGAATGAAATTTTGGGGTCATATAGTAGGTTTATGTTTCATCATGTGGAAACTAAGGAACTTGTAGACTGCTTTTCAAAGTAACTTTACTATTTTATATTCCAACCAGCAGTGTATGAGGACTCCAGTTTCTCCACATCCTCATTACATTTACTTTCTGATTTTTTTTTTATTATAACTAAGTAGGTACAAAGTGATATTTCATTATGGTTTTGATTTACATTTATCTGATTGGAATAATGTTGAGCATCTCTTCGTTCCCCTAATGCTAATTTGAATATCTTGGAAGAGATGTCTATTAATATATTTTGCTCCTTTTAAATTGAATTATTTTTATTTTTATATTTAGCTGTGAGTATTCTTTGTATATTCTAAGTGTAAGTCTTTTATTAGATATATGATTCTCAAATAGATTTCTTTCATTTGGGGTTTATATTTTCACTTTTATAATTACATTTCCTTTGAAACAGAACAGTTGTTAATTTTGATAAAGTTCAATTTACCCATTTGTGCATGTGTTCCTTAAAAAACAATTGCTATATATAACCTCATAAAGATTTACCCATTGTGTTTTCTTTTTTGTTTGTTTTTGAGTCGGAGTCTCACTCTATGAGAAAATGTGAGTTCTCCTACTTTTGTTCTTTTTTTTTTTTTAATAAAATTGTTTTGGATATTCTGGGTGACTTCTAACTCCATAATAACTTTAGAACCAGATTATCAAGTTCCATAAAGAATTTAGCTAAGATTCTGAAATATATGTCATTGAATTTGTAGATCAGGTTTGATAGTATTGGCATTTTAACAATATCGAGGTTCTGTTTCATAAACATGGGATATTTTTTCATTTATTTATATGTATTCAAATTTCTTTTGACAATGTATATAGTTAGCAGAGCATGAGTTTGACACTTTTTTTGCTAAATTTATTCCTAAGTATTTTATTGTCTGATATTATTATTAATAGAATTGTTTTCTTAATTTTACTTTTTGATTGTTTATTGCAATGGTATAGAAATACCAATGATTCTAAAAAAAACTATCTTGTATTCTGAAAATTTTCTGAACCTGCTTATTAGTCTTTACATATTTTTATAGAAGCTATATACAAGATTTCTATATACAAGACTAAGGCATCTGCAAATATAGATAGATTTACTTCTGCTTTTTCTTTTTTTTTTTTGAGTTGGAGTCTCACTATGTGACCCAGACTGGAGTGCAGTGGCCGCTCCCGGCCACCGCAGCCTTGACCTGCTGAGCTCCGCGATCCTTCCACCCCAGCCTTCCGAGTAACTGGAACTACAGGCGCACGCTACCACGCCCGGCTCATTTTTTGATTTATGATAGATATGAGGTCTCGCCTGCCCAGGCGGGTCTCGAACCCGCGGGCTCAGGCAATCCACTCACCTCAGCCTCCCAAAGGCGCGCGATTACAGGCTGAGTCACCGAGTCCGGCTTTTTCAATCAGAATACCTAGTATTACTTTTTCTTGCCTAATTGCCAGTTAGTCAATTTACCAATCCAAAGGACATCTTGTACAAAGTCACTAGTACAAAGTTAAATAGAAGTGCTGAGAGTGAAAATTATTATCTTGCTCTTGATTATAAGAGGATATTATCCAATCTTTCACTATTAAATATAAAGATAGCTTTAGATTTTTTGTAGATGCTTTTTATCATTTTGAGAAGTTTGAATATATTTCTGGTTTGTTGATTGCTTTTATTATAAAAAAGTGTTGGGTTTTAACATATTCTTTTTATGCATATTTATAAGAACTTTATTTTTAATTTTAGTGTCATATTGTATAATATTAATTGATTTAATAACTTTAAACTAATTTTGCAATCCCAGAGTATATTCTACTTGGTCATGGCATACATTATTTGTATGTTTTTAAATTCTATTTGCCGGCATTTTGTTGAGGAATTTTGCATCCAAATTCATAAGATATATTAATCTTTCTTTGTTGCAATACACTTGTCAAGTTTGGGTATCAAAGTGATACTGGCTTCATAGAATAAGTTGAAAAGTGCTCCCCCCTTTTCCATTTTTTTGGAAGGGTCTTTGAATAATTTATAATACATTTTATTTAAGTGTTTGGGAGAGTTTGCCAGTGAAATCATCTGAGCCTGGGTTTTACTTTGTGGGGAGGTTTTGATTAATAATTTAATATTTTCACTTATTATGAGTCTGTTCAGGTTGTTAAGTACACAGATGTTTATAGCAGGTTTATCCATAATTGTTCAGGTCATTAAGACTTCTTCAATCTGTTTTAGTAATTTGTATTTTTCTAGGAATATGTTCATTTCACATAAGTTATTGAATCTATTGGCAAACAATTATTCAGCCTACTTATTATATTTTTAGAATAATGTCCCCTCTTTGTATTCTGATTCTAGCAATTTGAGTCTTCTGTCTTTTGTCTTGAAAAATCTAGTTAAACGTATGTAATTTTTAAAAAATCCTAAAAATTAACTTTCAATTTTGTTAATAGGTAAGTGTATAATGACATATGCCCACCAATGTTATGCAAAATACTACACTATCCTAAATATACTCTGTGTTTTACCTATTCACTCCTTTCCCCCCAGAAACCCCAGGCAACAATTGATCGTTTTACCATCAGTTTGGTTTTACCTTTCCAGAATGCCATATAATTGGAATTCTACAATATACAGTCTTTTCAAATTGCCTTCTTTCACTTAATAATATGCATCGAAGATCCAGCTGTATCTTTCATGGTTGATAGTGTTTGTTTTTAGTGCTAAATAGTATTCCACTATCTAATTGCACTACAATTTATTTATTAATTTACCAATCCAAAGGACATCTTGTTTGCTTCTAAGTTTTAACAATTATGGATAAACCTGCTATAAACATCTGTGTACTGATTTTTGCATTGACTTAACTTGTTTGGAAAAATATTAAGAGGCATGACTTCTGGATATCAAGAATGTGCTTAGTTTTGAAAGAAACTGCATATTATCTTCCAAAGTGGATTTCCCACTTTGCATTTCCACAAACAACGAATGAGTGTTGCTGTTGTTTCACATTCTCACCAGCATTTCATGTTGTTCATGTTTGGATTTGGGCCATTCTAGTGGATATGAAGTGATATCTCATTATTGGTTTAGTTTGCATTTCTCTAATGACATGTGATGTTTACCATATTTTCATGTGCTTATTTGCCATCTGTATATCTTTTTTGTAAGGTATTTCATCATATCTTTGGCCCAATTTTTAATTGGGCAATTCATTTTATCATTGAATTTTTAAAATTATTTTTATATTTTGGATATGAGTTCTATATCAGATATATCTTTTGCAATTATATTCTCCCAGTCTGTGGTTTGTCTTTCCATTCTTTTGACAGTGTCTTCAGATCAGAAGTTCTTAAATGTTAATAAAATTGAATTTTATAAATTATTTCTATCATAGCTTGTGCCTTTGTTGTTATACCTAAAAGTCACCACTACAACCAAGGTTATCCAGGTTTTCTCCTATGTCATCTTCTAGGGATTTTTTACTTTTGTGTTTTCCATTTAGGGATATGATCCATTTTGAGTTAATTTTTGTGAAGGGTATATACTCTGTGTCTATATCATTATTGCTGTTGTTATAATTATATAATTATATATTATTATTTTGCATATATATGTCAAGGAGTTCTAGTACCACTTGTTAAAGACTATCATCACTACAATCTACAACACTTGCTCTTTTATCAAAGATCACTTGACGATATTGATGTAGATCTATTTCTGGGCTGTATTTTTTTTCACTGATCTGCTTTTCTACTTTTTCAAAAATACCACATTGCATTGATATTTGTAGCCTTATAGTAAGCCTTGAAGTTGGGTAGTGTCAGTCTTCTAACTTTATTCTCCAATATTTTGTTTGCTATTCTGTGTCTTTTGCCACTCCATATAAAATTTTAAGTCATTTTGGTGACATTTACAGAATAAATTACATTTACAGAATAAATTGCTGGGATTTTGATCAGGATTGTATGGAATCTATAGAACAGTTTGGGAAAAACTGATATCTGGACTACAGCGAGTCTACCTATCTGTGAGCATGAAATATCTTTCTTTTTATTTAAGTTCTTATTTATTTCATCAGTGTTTTGTAGTTTCCTCATCTTGTACATATGATGTTAGATGTATGTCTAAGTATTTTATTTTTAATGCTATTGCAAATGGTATTATATTTTTAATTTCAAATACAATTATTCATTACTGTTATATAGAGATGTGATGCACATATATACACTAATCTTCTGTCCTTCAAACTTACTATAATCACTTAATAGTTTCAGGAGTCTTTTTTCATGTTGTTGGTGAGTCTGAGATTCTACATAGACAACCATACCATCTGCAAACAGAGAGAGTCTTGTTTTGTTTTTTTCAGTCTATATACTTTTTATTTATTTTTCTTGTCTTATTGTATTATGTAGGACTTTCAGTATAGTGGTCTTGAAGTTTCCAATTATAACAGTGGCTATATCTATTTCTGCTTGAGGATCTACATGATTTTGCTTCACATACTTAACACTGCTTTTAGATGTGCAGACATCAAGGATTGTTATACCTTCCTGGAGAATTGATCTTTTTATCATTATTTAATGATCTTTTATTCTTGATAAATTTATTTCCTTTAAAGTTTGCCTTATCTGAAATTAATACAGTTACTTGTACTTTCTTTTAGTGTTATAATTGTATATCTTTTCTCAACTCTTTATTTTTAATCTGTATGTATCTTTATGTTTAAAATGGTTTTCTGTAGACAACACATAGTTGTTTTTTTTATCTACTCTAACAATCCTTGCTTATTAATTGGTGCATTTAAACCACTAATGTTCTAAATGATTATTCATAAGTTAGATTAATATCTACCATATTTTTTACTGTTTTCTATTTCCCTTTTTCTTTGTTTCTACTTTTCTTTCACTTTCTTCTAACTTTCGTGGTTTTAATTGAACATTCTATATGTTTTTCTTTTGATGTAAGTTAATATCAACATTAAGAGACATTCAGTGTGACAAATTACCTATTACTAATAAAATTTCTATTCTTATTCTATTCAATTAAGTAATTACTAGTTCTTGAAATAAAAGACCCTAGCTTAACTTAGTTGCTATGTATCTATCATAGTGTGAATGTGCGCGTGCGCGCACACACACACACACACACACACACACACACACACAAATCACATTTATGGATGGAAATGTTCCAAATCCATAGAATTGAAAAAGTTACCATAGCATTCTCTGAATCTCCAGAAATTAAATATATAAGCTTTCAGAATTACTTTCTTTGATGTATGAACACCCCTGGAAATTTACATTAATATTAATATCAAGGTATTAAAATATTTGTTATCATCACTTACACCTGGTAAAGCTATAATGACTATCCATCATTTGGGGAGTGATATAACTCAGAGGAGATCCAGCATTCAATGTGGTGAATCCAGCAGGAAGTGTCACAGTTGTTAAAACAATTGCAGCTTACAATTCATTTCAAAATTAACTTACTTAGAAAAAAAAAAACTTTCCCAGTTTCAAATTCAAAATAATTCAGCTACTGAATTTTTAGTGTCAGGGCTTTTCCTCACATTCTAAACACACTATGTGACTACCTTTAGCCTAAATGAACTTCCAAGATAATCATTTCCAAAACATGCATGCACAAAGCTGTGTGATTGAGGATAGAATGACTGCTGGTTTAAGTTAGGCATTCTGCTCTGAATAAGTTTATATTACAGTTAGGAAAACAAGATGTATGAAACACAATTAATGAGGAAAATAGCAGTGCCAATAACAATAATATTAAAAGTTATCATTTATGTAGTACAGTCTAAGTATTTCACAAATAATACTTAATAAAAGTTAACAACACATTTAAATATATATTTTCATTCCTCTTTATAACTGAGAAAACCAAAACTCAAAAAGACAAAATAATTTGCCTAAATTAACACAGCTAATAAACTGCAGAACTGGATTCAAATTCAGTTTGTATCTTTCTGTAGTATGCTGTCATTAAGAGCTATCTTTTAATTTCTCTACTCCTTGGTTTATAATTCCTTTAATATTCTCAATAACTTTTTGTTTTCTGAGAAAATACAGTGTCACTCCGAGATGAACACTACAAAACATCTTTCTAATAATTTCTTATTTCCAAAGGATTTATTGCTTTTGCTTGTTATGTTTCTTTCACATTTCACAAACTCCTCCAACTTTAAACTCTTCCACTGAATGTCAGTGACGCCCTCTTAGGACTCCCAAGTAAAGAGACCATCAGAACATGTTAAAATATTATGTTAGTATGACCATTTTTACAACACTAATTCTTCTATTTTACAATCTTTCTTCCCAGGCAATCTACAGAGATTCAGTCAATCCCAATCAAAATACCAACTGTGTTCGTCTCAGAACTAAAAAAAATAAAATAAAATAAAACCAATCTTAAAGTTTATATGGAATCAAAAAAGAGTTCAAATCGCCAAAGTAATTCTAAGCAAAAAGAACAATTGCAGAGGCATCACACTACCTGACTTCAAATTATACTGTAACATAGTAACTTAAACAGTATGGTATTGGTACAATAATAGACAGATTGACCAATGAAACAGAATAGAGAATCCGTAAATAAAACCACATGTCTACAACCAATTGATCTTCACAAAGTTGACAAAAATAAATAATGGGGAAAGAACACTCTATCCAATAAGTGGTGCTGGAAAAATTGACTAGCCATATGTAGAAGAATAAAACTGGACTCTCATCTCTCATCATAAACAAAAATTAACTCAGGATGGATCAAAGATTTAGATGTAAGACCTGAAACTTTAAAAATTCTAGAAGAAAACCTAGGAAACACCCTTCTGGACATTGTCTTAAGCAAAGAATTGATGACAAAGACACCAAAAGGAATTGTACCAGAAAGTAAAATAGAAAAATGGGACTTAATTAAACCAAAAAGCTTTTACACAGTCAAAGAAATAGTCAACAGAGTAAACAGAAAACATACTTAACTGGAGAAAATATTTGCAAATTACACTTCAGGCAAAGGATTAATAATATACAGAATCTTCAAGGAACTCAATCAATGCAACACGTAAAAACTAATAGCACCATTCTAAATTGGGCAAAGGATATGAATAGATACTTCTCAAAAGAAGACACAGAAGCAGCCAGCAAACATATGAAAAATGTTGAAAATCATTAATCATCAGATTAATGCAAATTGAAACTAGAATGAGATATTACCTCACACCAACAACAGATGTTGGCATGGTTGCAAAGAAAAGGAACACTCATTCACTCTTGATGGTATACTAAACTAGTTCTACTGCTATAAAATACAGTATGGAGATTTCTCAAAGAATTAAAAATTGAATTGCCATTTGACACAGCAATCCCAATACTAGGGTTTACCCAAAGGAAAAGAAATCAAAATGTTAAGAACATATCTGTACTTGTATGTTTATTGCAATACTCTTCACAATAGGAAAATCAAGGAACCAACCTAAGGGCCCACCAAAAATTGACTGGATAATGAAAATGTGGTATGGAATACAATGCAGCCATAAAAAATAATGAAATCATGTTTTTTGCAGTAACATGAATGATGCTGGAGTTTGTCATTTTAAGTGAACTGACTCAGAAACAGAAAACCAAACATTTCATATTTTCACTCATACATGGGATCTTAAAGCTTGTAGCCATTTGAGAAAACTCTGCTTACTTATTCAAAGATATCACAAGTTGCTAAAAATAATTTAACCAATATCAGCTAAATAGAATTGCATGTTATTTCAGCTGTATATGTTGATGGTTTAGCACTTCATAAAGTCAATGTCGATTACACAGGCTAATTGTAGAGAGTAGTGAGAAGATAATACAAATCAAAAATCCAAAGTTCCTTTCTTTTATTTGTCATTGAAATGCAGAGGATGACTTTTTCAATCTAATTTGCCTTTCCAATTTGCTTTTATAAAGTTGTATTAAAATAAAAAATTAATTTCTAATTTATATAACATTAGTTAAGTAATATAATATTAGGTAGTTAGAGAGAGAGAGAGAGATGGAGAATATAATAGAAATTTTGGATCACTTTAACAGTAGTTGCAATAATTTTATTATTATATTAAGTGTATGTGTGCTTATAGATTTAAAATAGTCTCTAATACTATATGCCGACTGATAAAAATCACACTGAGGTTCTGCAAGAATTTTAATCTGAGATGACTGCTATAATTCCTGCATATGTTTTATTCTTGGAAAGAAAATAAAGACATTTTTAAATAAGGTGCCTCAAATATTAAAAATAATGTTTCATGTTTTCTTATTTATCATATCAGCTATTCTTCAGAATACAATGTTAAAGATGAGCTATTATTGTTATAAATGAAGACTTTTGATTTGTTATAGCTTCTTTTGGTACAATAAGTTTATAACAGATATTGGTGAAATATGAAGAATTTTCATATGAGATACAGATATTTCAGTTTTCTGCTCTCAATCTTTGATATTATATGGTGAATATTACTTCTTAATTAGTTATTTTACATGAAAATAGAATTTCATTTAACCTCTGGCATTAACTCTCTGCTACAATATTATATTGATAGAACAGGTATTAATTTTCTAAGCATTCATCAAGCAATCCTCCTTCCTATAGTAGATACTAAATTGCATTATCATGTCATAATAGCAGACAATATGTTAATAATTAACCACGAAGCAACTAAATGAGAAATTAAGTCAATAAACTACAGCTTATTTTAATATAAATCCTTTTATAAAAAGCTAAATTCGGAATCAAAAACAAACTAGGCATATCATTATAAATTATATTGCCTTGTCCCCTTGCTTGGTATTTACAAAGTTAAAATTTAAAGGTTTTCATCTTTGTAAAACTAATGTGGGTTCTCCTCCACATATTTCAGTCCTAGTGATGCTACAGAAGTAAGAGGAGGCCTCTGTTTTCCCAGGATCTAAAAACAATTATGAAACAAAACAAAAATATTAATAATAAACACCTTTGAGAAGCAGAATGTGAAAAGTGGTAGCTTAGAAAAGGTGTTACTATTGGAAAATGGGGATGGAACCATTTCCCATTCCTCTCTGTTGTTATATTTACCTTGTCCTGTCTTAATCATTGTCTACTCCATTGCCTAATTACAGGTTTAGAAAGCAGCAATACCAGACCATGGCAGCCAGGTTGATAGGAAACATCAGGACACCTTTGGGCTCCAGCATCACTATTAACAAATGAAGGTGAGCGGGCCCAAACCTGAGAATTTGCTCTTCTATATCCTCCATGGATTGAAACAAAGTACAATTATGTATCATTTTTCTGAAGCTCTCCTATCACCCCACTTCCTTAACATCAGAAACAGACATAAGCTAAGTCATAGCATTTTTCCAGTGGTAACAGTGTTGGTTACCAATGCCAGTGATGGAAAGGGAAAGTGAAGCAGGAAGCAATATCCATTACCATGCTGGAAGCTGCTTCATACCAAGCCATGATAACACACACACAGTCCCTCCATAAGCTCTCTCTCTACTCAGAGGACAAAAATGGCATTTCATGTCTCTGAAGTCAGTGTTAGCTCAGATTCCATATCAAACAGTCCTCAAAATGTTTTATATTCTGTCAAATCGCTGCAGATTTTAGAACAAATATTAGAACGTGTATTTTAAATGGGTGTGTCAGCAAGTATAAGGTAGTGAAAATTGGTACTTACTAGTGGGGAGTAGAACTGGCCCAAAATTCTTTTTTTTTTTTTTTTGAGTTGGAGTCTCGCTCTGTCGCCCAGACTGGAGTGCAGTGGCCGCTCCCGGCCACCGCAGCCTCAACCTGCTGGGCTCCGGCGATCCTTCCGCCTCAGCCTCCCAGTAGCCGGAATTACAGGCGCGGGCTACCACGCCTGGCTGATTTTTTGATTTTATTGTAGAGATGAGGTCTCACCTGCCCAGGTGGGTCTCAAACCCACAGGCTCAGGCAATCCACTCACCTCAGCCTCCCAAAGGCACAGGATTACAGGCTGAGTCACCGAGCCTGGCCCAAAATTCTTAAACTTAACTTATACATATATTTACACACACACACACACACACACACACACACACACACTCAAATAAAAACACAGTTAAAATCAGTTGTGCAATATGTGGTGCTATAACAAAATAAAAATATGGAGCACCTTATTTAAGGAAAAATGTTCCACTACAGCTGTTTTTTCCTGCTTTGTGCAATCTAGATCTTTACTTGTCATGGTGTTTATTTGCTACTTAATGTCATTGAAAATAGAGAAAAAATTAAAATTATAATTTTCATTGAATTTTGTGATACTTTTAAAATATTGGCTGATGGTAGTTTTAAGTGCAAATAAAAGACCATTTAACTCATATGTGAAGTCTCTGAAATGACACAATTTGTACTTCATAGCTAATGTATGCATCGCAAGTGCCTCATCTCAGAACACAGAGTACCTGTAATTTTTTTAAATTAAAACTCCACATTTATATAAAGAGATCTGTCAAGGCTATGCATATGGTGTTCACTATACTACCTTTATATGAAGATCCTGATAAGAATTTTCAGTACAATCTGCTCTGACTCTACAGGAATTAAGGTTATTTACACTTGCTATACAGACACACTGACCTTCAGAGTGTTCCTAGATAGGCAAATAGTCAATCTAATCTTTATCATTTTTTTTGTTGTTGTTTCCCCAAGATTGCCAATCCTGTCAAAAAAAGCTATTCTACTCTCAAAACCATATAGGCATTATATTCATAACATTTATTCCATAGCTACTTGATCTCCCCAAAACTCACCTTTCATTTGCATTTGAAGTAACTTGAATTAACCACTGAGAAAGTTTAAATAATTGTGACACTGTTGAATGCCAGATTATTACCCAATTTACCAGGGTATTGAGGTCCTCATTGCTTTCACATGAGTTGGTAATCTGACTCTAAAATCTCAATCTGAGATTCTGATTCTTAGAAAGACTTGAAATTGTTTTAGCCCAGACTTCCAAGAAAACAGATCCTGTGTATGTGCTAATAATGCCTTACTGAGAAGTACAATGCTGATTCAGTGAGAATAAAGGAAAAAAAATTAAAAAGTAGGTAAAAATAAAAAAAAAACCCACAATATAATGCATTTTTGCACCGGCTACTGTTGCAGAACAAGCTACATAAAATTTAAGTTTGATAGATTCAATCTCTGGAGCCCCACATAGTATTTCCAGATAGGCTTATATATAAAGCCCACAATTTGGAATATATCATTAGAAAAATAAAGGGGAAGAGAATTTATTGTTAAAATGCTTACTTATAAAAAGTTAACTTCCAATGCACCTTGGGTTTTATCACCTGGTCTTTTCACCGGCTGCTTGAAAATATCACAAGCCTTTAGGTTTAGCATTTCACTTGATTCCAGAAGTCACAGAAAAAGCCAGAAACATTAGTATGCTGAAAGTCCCTCTTGAGCAGCAAAGCAACATGACTGTAAGGAGTCTGTTCCCTTAGAGGCTGCTGAAATAATGGAGCAATTAATCAAATGCATCAGAAAAAACAAGGGGAAGAGGATCTGATTATTAAAAGTAGGCTGAATTAAATAACCAGCTAAAGTGAGAATTCAAATATAGAGCAGTAAATATACTGAGATAAATATTGGAAACATGAAGCAATAACAGCAGATATACAAATTAACAAATGGAAGATATTGCTTTGGAAAAGTATCAGTGCTAAATGAAAGAAAAAATGGATGTGTTGACAAACTAATCTTATAAGAGATGCTGAAGGTAGTGTTTCGAAAGGATTCTAATATGAAAAAATTACTGTAATTTTGGTGTGTAATCTACTCATATTTCTAGCATGATTAAAAAAATCTATTAAAATAAGAGTTTTAGAAAATTAAGTGAGACAAAATTAAAACAAGTAAATTGAGAATACAAAAAGTCAAAATGGGAGACCCATTTCAAGTGTAGAATTTTTTTGTTTTTCTTGCTTTTTTAAATTTGTAATTAAAGATAAGTTATCATATGTTTTATGCTTACCTGGCAGGGGAGATACCATGATCACAAAGGTGGTTTTCCCAGGGCGAGTCTTATCCATTACACTCCGGATGTGCTGACCCTTGCAATTTCCCCAAATGTGGGAAACTTGACTGCATAATTTGTGGTAGTGCGGGACTGTGTTCACACTCTCCCCTGGTTAAAGAAAAAAAAGAAACGTTGTAAGTCTCATGGTAATCACAAAGTGAACAAATATAATAGATACACTAAAAAAAAATCAACAAATAAAAACATACTAGCAGAGAAAATCCTGTATTCACAGCAGAAAACAGTAAGAAAGGAAGAAAGGAAGAGAGGAGCTACACACCACCAAAAACCAAGTAGCAAAATGATAGTAGGACTTACCTTTAATAATAAAACTTTGAATAGAAGTGGATTAAATTTTCTGATTAAAATACATAGAGTGGCTTAATTTATTTTTTGTAAAGACCATCTTTAAGATACCTAAAAGAAACTCACTTCACCTGGACCAAACATCAACTGAAAGTGAAGGGTTGAAGAGAAATATTCCATGAAAAGCAGAAAAAAAACAAGAGCAGCTATACTTATATCAGATAAAATAGACTACAAGTCAAAGACTACAAAAAAGTAAAAGGAAAGACAAACAAGGTCACTGAATAATGATAAATGGGTCAATTCTGCAAAATGATATAACAAAAGTAAATGCCTAAGCACCAGAGCACCCAAACATACAAAGTAAATATTAATAGATCTGAAGGGAGAGATAGACTGCAGTACAATAATAAGAGGGGACTTCAACATCTCACACTCAGTAATAAATCACCTAGACAGAAAATCAGCAAAGAAACATTGGAGTTAAACTATACGTTAGACGAAATGAACCTAACTGACATTTACAAATATTTCACCCACCTGCTGAAGAATACATATTCTTCTCATCAGCACAGAAAACATTCTTCAGAATAGATCATATGTTAAACTACAAAATAAGTCTCAGCAAATTAGGAAATATCAAAATCATATCAATTATCTCCTCAGACCACAGTGAAAACTAAAAATCAATGACAAATAACTTTGAAAACTATATGAGCACATGGAAATTAACATGCTCCTGAATGATTATTGGGTCAATTAAGAAATTTAAAAATAAATGTGAACATTTTTTTGAAATAAAAATGGAAACCAACATATCAATCTATGGGCTAAGGAAAAAGTAGTAATAAGAAGGAACTTTATAACAACAAATGTCTACATCAAAAAAGTAAAAAGACTACAAATAAACAACTTAACAATGCACTTCATAGAACTTAATCAGCAAAAACAAATCTGGGCACACACAACCTACCAAGAATAAACCATAATGAAATAGAAAACCTAAGCAGACCATTAATGATTAATGAGAGCAAAGCGATGATAAAAAGCCTCTGGAGACACCAAAAAGGCGGGAGGGGGAAGCAGGTTAGGGTTCAGAAACTAAACAAGAAACACAATGTTCACTATCTGGGGAAAGGACCACCTGAGACCCAATCCCTGCCATTACACAGTATGTCTGTATAACAAATTTGCTTGTGTACCCCCTGAAGCTAAACTTTAAAAAAAAAATTTCAAATGAAAGAAAAAAGTCTCCTAATAAAGAAAAACTCAAAGAAACCTGATGGGTTTACTACTGAATTCTACCAAACATATAATAAAGAACTAATACCAGTTCTACTCAAACTAAAAAATTGAAGGCGAGAGAATACTTCCAAACTTATTCTAAAAGGCGAGTATTACCCTAATACAAAACCAAACAAGGACACAACAAAAATAAACAACCACAGGACAATATCTCTGATGAACAGAGATGCAGAAATACTAAAAAACATACTAGTAAACTACAACACTTAAAAATATCATTCACCATAATCAAGTAGGTTTTATCCCAGCAATGCAAGTTGGTTCAAGATACAAATCGGTAAACATGATACATCACATTAACATAATTAAACACAAAAAGTATATGATAATTTCAATAGATGGTGAAAGACCATTTGACAAAATTCAACATACTTTTATGATAATAAAAAAAAACTTCCATCAAACTCAGTATAGAGGGCACATACCTCAAAACAATAAAGGGCATACATGACAAACCTACAACTATATCATACTGAATAGAAAAAACAGAAAGTCTTTCTCTAAGATCTAGAACAAGACAAAGATACTATTTTTATGACCTTTGTTTATCATAGTATTGTAATTCCTGTCCAGAGCAATTTTGCAAGAGAAAGAAAAGACATACTCACTGGGGAAAAAAATCAAATTATCCTTTTCTGTAGAGAATGTAATCTTATATTTAGAAAAACCTAAAGACTGCACCAAAAACCAGTGAGAACTGATAAACACATTCATTAACACTCAACATACACTCAGCATACCAAATACACTCAACATACCAAAATCAGTAGCATTTATATAATCTAACAGTGAATAATCTGAAGGAGAAATTGCTATAGATTGGATATTTGTCCCAAAAAACCTCATGTTGAAACTTGATCCCCAGTGTTAGAGGTGGACCCTAATAGTAGGTGTTTGAGGTGGGGGTATAACTCAGGTGTAGAGCATTTGACTGCAAGAGGTGTTTGAGTTATGGGGGCAGGTTTCTCCTTGTTCATGGAGAACATTCTCATAATAATTCATAGATCTGTCTTTATTATTTCCTGGAGAGGTGGTTAACAAGAGTCTGGCACTTGCTCCCTCTCCCTCCCCCTCACCCCTTTCTCTCACTTTTTCTCTCAGGTCTTAGCTCAACAAGTGATCCCTGTACTTACAGCTCCCCTCTACCTTCCACCATGAGTGGAAGCAGCTGGAGGCTCTTGCTGGAAGCAGATTCTCACACCAGGCTTCTTGTACAGCCTGCATAACTATGAATCAAATAAAGCTCTGTTCTTTACAAATTTCTCAGCCTCAAGTATATATTTATATATATAGCAACACAAATGAACTAAAATAGAAAGTTGATTCTAAGAAGCATAGTGTTGCTATAAATATATCTGAAAATACAGAAGAGACTTTGGAACTGAATAATGAGTAGAAGTTTGAAGAGTTAGAGGGCTCAGAATACAAGGAAAAGTTTGCAACTTCTTAAATATTGTTTAAGTAGTTGTGACTAAAACACTGATAGAAATATAGACAGTAAGCCAGGTGCAGTAGCTCAAGCCTGTAATCCCAGTAATTTGGGAGGCCAAGGTGACAGGATTTCCTGAGCCCAGGGGTTCAAGATCAGCCAGGGCAACTTGGTGAGACCTTGTCTCTACAATAAATCAGAAAATAAGCCAGGGTTGGTAGCATGCACCTGTAGTTCCAGCTACATTGAAGGCTGAGGAGGAAGGATTGCCTGAGACCAGCAGTTTGAGGCTGTGGTGACCGTGAGTGGGTAACTGCACTCCAGCCTGGGCAGCAGAGTGAGACCCCAACTCTAAACATACACACACACACACACACACACACACACACACACACACACACACTAAAGGCCTTGCTGATGGGATTTCAGATGGAAATGAAGAATTTATTGCAAACTAAAGCCAAAGTCACCCATGTTTCCTTGTAGAAAAGTTGTTGGCTACATTGTATCCATGTTCTAGTACTTTGTAAAAGGCTTAATTTAAGAATATTGGTCTAGGTTCATACAGAAGAGGAAATTTCTAATTAGTAAAGCCTTCAAGAAGGAACATCACTGCTTTTAACATCTCTTGACCAGATACAGCAGAAAAGGAATGACCTTTATATGAAATGTATAATTAAGAAGGAGGCAGAGACCGGGCTCGGTGGCTCAGCCTGTAATCCCGCGCCTTTGGGAGGCTGAGGTGAGTGGATTGCCTGAGCCTGCGGGTTCGAGACCCGCCTGGGCAGCAAGACCTCATCTCTACAATAAAAATAAAAAAATCAGCCAGGCGTGGTAGCGCATGCCTGTAATTCCAGCTACTTGGAAGGCTGAGGTGGAAGGATCGCCGGAGCCCAGCAGGTCGAGGCTGCAGTGGCCGAGAGCGGCCAATGCACTCCAGTCTGGGTGACAGAGTGAGACACCAACTTAAAAAAAAAAAAAAAAAAAAAGAAGGAGGCAGAGAATACAAATTTGGACAATTCATAGCCTGTCCATGTGGTAAAAATGGAAAAAGCATTTTCAGTAAAGTAACTCAATGGCACTGCAGAGCAACCACTTGCCAGAGAGATTAGCATGGCAAAAAGGGAGTCAGTTACTAAGAGTCAAGACTATGTGTCAAAGGTTCCAAAGACATTTCAGAAATATTCAAGCCTGCAACCCTCATTACAGGCCCAGAGGCCTAGTAGGAAAGAATGGTTTCTGGGACCAGATTTGAGGTACCATTGCCCTGTACCACTTCAGGACAATGTCCTGGGCATCCTGGCCACTCTGTCACCAGTCATGGAACAAAGCTTGCAGGTGCTATTCCAAAGGACACAAGTCAGAAATCTTAGAGGCTTTCGCTTGGATTAAGTCTACAAATAGCCAGAATTCAAGAGTGGTGAAAGCTTGACAATTTGTACCAAGATTTAAGAGGATGTATTGGAAAGCTTGAATACCCAGACAGAAGCCTGCTATGGGGTCAGAACACCTACAGAGAGACTTACTATGGAAGTTCCGAGCTGAAAATGGGGTTGGAGCCCCCACCCAAGCACTGCCTAGCGGAACTGTGAGAGCTGGGTTGCCACCTTCCAGACTCCAGAATTATAGAGGCACTTGCCACAGGCAATCTCAATCTAGAAAAGCCACAAGTATTGCACTCCAACATGTGAGAGCAGCTATGTGGGCTGTTCCCAGTGAAACCATAAAAACAGAGCTTTCCACAGTCTTGGGAGTGTATCACTCACACCGGTATGCCCAGGAGACAGGATATGAAATCAATTATTATTTTGTAGCTTTAAGTTTTAATGTCTGCCTTGTTGGATTTCAGGTGTAAGTAAGGTCAATTATGCATTTCTTCTTGCTGACTTCCCCCTTTAGACTGGGAATGTCTACTTAATGCCTGTACAACCATTGTAACTTAGAAGTGAATAACTTGTTTTCTGTTTTTTAAAAATTTTTATTGTACAGGCTTATAGCTAGAAGGAATAGTCTTTAACTTCAGGTGAGACTTTGGACTTTTAAGTTTATGCTGAAACAAGTTAAGATTTGTTTTAGACATTTGGGGACTATTCATATGGAAGTAATTTTTTTTTTTATTTGGAAAACATTAGCTTTAGGGGGCCAGGACAGAAAGTTAAAGTTTGGATATTTGTATCCCCAAACCTCAGGTTGAAAATTTAAGGGGACTTCCAGCAAGATGGTGATGGGACAAGTTGGACTGTGAGAGTCTCTGTGAAAGCAAGTGTCCATACAGACTCTCACTTTCCCCTGGGTAGTTGCTGCTGCCACTGCCAGCCTGCTCCTTGGCCCCACACACCACCTGGGGTGGTCTTCAACTCCTGGGCCCACAGAACTTTGGGTTCCCTTGCTGGATGCTCTGCCCCAGCCCACCGCAAGCCACTCCATGCCATGCTGACCTGTAGTGCCTGGCCGTCTTGCACTCTGCCTCTCCCAACTCTGTCCCTAGCCATGGTGAGACCAGAGATCAGCAGGAGCCCCGAGACCAGGCAGAGACCTGCATTGTTCCATCCAGCTCTGTCCAGTTCCAACCAACCACCAACTTGGGACCTAAGGAAACCTCATCAAACTGGGAAAGACAGAAGCCATTCTCCCATGCTATATTGTATATAGACAGGTCAAATCTGAGTGGCAGACTTGACAGGCAGCAAGCCAACTGAATCCAGATCTGATCCACCCTCCTTCCATAGCAGGCCTGGGGCATGTGACTGTAGCTGTGAGCAACACTACCAGCCTGTGATGAGAGCTAGAGATCAGAGCTGAAAGGAGGTTGGACTTACAGGAATGATCGCAGAGCAAACCTGGCTTCTTGTTTTTATTTTTTTAATTCTCTGTTTTACTCATTTTTCCCTCTTTTCTCTCTCTCCTTACTGTTATTAATAATGTTTTTGTATTTGCCATATTTCTGTTACTTTACTGATTTTTTTTAGACTCCTTAAAAGTATGTAGGGGAATAGTACCTCATTAGGAAGGTTGGTTGGCTTGTGTGTTTGTAAGATTGAATGTTTTAGTTTGTGTTTTTTACACTTTTTGTCTTTGTGTTTCATTTGTTAGTTGATACATTTGTTTGTTTTTCCTCTTACTCTTTTTTCTCTCCACCTTCCTTTCCCCTCCTTCCCTGATTCATTCTTTCTCTTTTTCTTACCTCATTTTGCTTTCAGGAAGCAAACATATACCCCCACTGCATGGATAGATTGCAAGGCAGTAGGAAGTGGGTTCCAGGGTACCCATACACCTTTTGGTGAATACTGAGATCTGCAGATAGATTCTGAATCACAGTTCCCCCTCAATTGAATCTCAAAACTGCAAAAAGTAAAGCCCCCAACCCACAGTTCAGCTTTAAAATTAAACAAACTTTGAGGATTCACACAAGGAAGAGTAGGAGATTGAGCAAACAGAAGTAAAAGCAATCCTGCCATCCCTGAACAACAGAATTAAAGAAGGGGGAGGAGAAGAAGAAGGAAAAGAAAAACTGGGGACGAAAATCTACACAGATGAAGAAAAAACAAAAGAAGAATATAGGTCTCACACAGAACTCCTGGGAGGTCAGACTGTGAAAACAGACTTTGGAACACAAACAATGAAGAGACCCAGAATGACTGGTCACATTCTACAAACCCAGACATTAAGACATTAATAGAGAGAATAAAAAGAATTGAGGAGAGACAAGAGGAAAATAGAAAGGAGTTGATAACGAAGATAACAGCAGCAAAGAATACTGTGAATGAAATAAATAACAAATTAATAAGCATGGAAAGCAGAATTAGCCAAGCAGAAGAATCTCAGAACTTGAGGACAAAAATATAGAACTAACCCAAACTGCTAAAAACATGAAAAAGAAGCTTAAAAAGAGAGAACAAAACCTTCAACAGATGAGCAATTATTTCAAGAGGCTGAACCTAAGAGTAATTGGACTTCCTGAGGCAAAAGAAACAGAGACCACCCTGGAACAAATATTTCATCAAATTATTCAAGACTACTTTCTTCATCTCATCAGTGATGTGAAAATTCAAACACATGAGATTCAGAGAGACCCTGTAAGACAGCAAATGAGAAGACCAACTCCCAGACACATAATAATTCTCCTAAACAAAGTAGATATAAAAGAAAAAAATCCTAAAGACAGCAAGAGATAAAGGTCAGACAACCTACTGGGGAAAACGAATTAAAATAGCAGCAGACATATCTACAGAAACACTTCAGGTCAGGAGAGCTTGGAGTCCAATCTTCAAAGTTCTCAAAGATAAGCAATTTGAAACAAGAATAACCTACCCAGCTAAGCTAAGCTTCTTCAGTGAGGGAGAATTAAAATTTTTCCCAGACATCCAATCCCTAAGAACTTACACTGCCTCTAGACCACCTCTACAAGAAACACTAATAAAGTATTAAATACAGAAGAAAAGGAAAAAAGAACAACAATGTTCTTAACAAGAGTACAGGAAAAAGATTGAAAACACACATGAATCAACCCAAAAATTAAAAGAAATACAACAAACAAACAGGAACAACAACAACTCTATAAGAACCTCATGACACTGATCAGTTCTCACATTTCAATAATTAGCCTGAATGTGAATGAACTAAATGTACTACTGAAAAGACATAGAATGGCAAAATGGATAAAATATCATGAGGCAACAATATATTGTCTCCAAGAGACTCATCTCATCAGAAGGGACACTGACAGACTCAAAGTAAGAGAATGAGAAGCAAAATTTTAGGCAAATGGAACACGAAAGAACACAGGAGTCACAATTTTAATATCAAAGTACCCTTTAAGCTAACAAAAATATAGATACAGATCTGTATCTAACAAAAATACAGCTAACAAAAATACAGATCTTAAAAAGATACAGAAGGTCACTATATAATGATAAAAGGTTCAATCCAGCAACAAGAACTATCCATCCTAAACATATATATGCAGCCAACATAGGAGCACCAACTTTCATAAAGCAGCTTCTAAGCAAACTTAAAAAAGATATTGATTCTGACACTATCATAGCAGGGGACATTAATACCCCACTCACAACCCTAGACAGATCATCAGGACAAAATATTAGCAAGGAGATCCGGAACCTCAATGTGACTCTTGAACATATGGACTTAATTGATACCTACAGAACACTCCACCCAATGACCACAGAGTATACATTATACTCATCACCACATGGAACATACTCTAAGGTCGATCACATCCTTGGCCATAAATCAAACATAAACAAATTTCATAAGATTGAAATTTTCCCATACACCTTCTCAGACCACAGTGGAACAAAAGTAAATATCAATACCAACAAAGTTCCCCCAAACTTATAAAGACATGGATAGTAAACAACATGATGTTAAGCAACTCCTGGTTCAACAAGGAAATCAAAACAGAGGTTAAAAGATACCTAGAAACAAATGAAAATGAAGAAAAATCTTACCAAAATCTCTGGAATGCCAAGAAAGCAGTAGTAAGAGAGGAGTTAATATCTCCACAAATGCACATGAAGAAAATGAAAAGATCACAAGATAACAAGTACCTAAGGAAGCTGGAAAAGCAAGACCACCAAAACCATAACTTCAGCAGAACACTCCAGATCATCAAAATAAAAGCCCAAATCCAGGTCATAGAAGACAAAAAGATAATACAAAAAAATTAATGAAACAAAAAGCAGGTTTCTTGAAAAGATACCAATATTGATGATCCCCTAACTAGACTGACCAAGAAAAAGAGAGAAACGGCTCAAATAAGCTGGGCTTGGTGGCTCAGCCTATAATCCTGTGCCTTTGGGAGGCTGAGATGAGTGGATTGCCTGAGCCCGCGGGTTTGAGACCC